>NC_056726.1:204194944-204242444 GCF_019279795.1 Protopterus annectens | reverse complement strand
ACCCTAGGTTGCTAGTGCATGTGCTATATGTTGCCTCTTGGCCAAGTCCAGGGCGTGTTGGGCACACCTAAGTCTGCCTACAGGGACAGCCTCAGGGGGTTCCTCCTCTGAGTTCCCCCCCCTGGGTGTGGCTTTGTGGACCTATGCACTGGTGGAGGGCTGTGTGTTCCTTCCCTGTTATGATCCAGCTACAGCTGTTTCTGTAGGATCATATTGTGTAGCATGGCACATATCTGAACATTTCTGCACATGTGGCAGTAGCGTACTGTAAGGCTCCACCAGATATATCGAGGCACTGGAATCGTGACTTGAGCAGTTCAAACACATGCTCTATGATGTTCCTGGTTTGTGCATGTGCCTCATTATGGCATTCTTTGGTAGGTGTGTCTGCATTTCTGATAGATGTCATCATCCATGGTTCCAATGCATAGCTCGGTCAGTTCTTGTAGTATGTCCCTGTTTACCCTGTAGCACTCCACAATCTCCAGTTCATGTAGATCCTGGAAGGTTATCCTGGGCCTGGACACTCTTCTCCTTCTCAGTCTGGGCCTGTTGTCAGCATCAGCATCAGCACTGACCTCAGCATCAAGCACATACAGATATAGCAGAGCAGCAGCAGCCCCTATCATTCTGTCAGTTAAAATTCCTAAGTCTGTTCTCAATGGTGGAGAGTATGGGGGGAAATTAGATTGTAAGGTGTATGCATACTTTATAGTACTCTGTTGCAGATGCAGCCTGTGTAGTTGGCTAACTATGATGATTTCAACCTGCTAAGTACATCACTGAGGGGTTAGAATGGCTTAGTTTAGGTGGAACAGGGGTCATCAGTAATTTAGATATTTTTGGCTTTATCGGCCAATTTCTTTTTTTTTTTTTCTTTTTCTGACAGTCTTCCTTGCTAAGCACTGCGTTGCAGCTCACAAACCCATCCCACATATATAAACAATGCTCAGCAGTCAGTAGACACACCCCCATGAATGGGCACACTCAGCACAGTGGTGTGTCATGCAAACATGCTCAAACCAACTTAAACACATACCCTGAAGCTAAACAAAGCATAGCAGCACTGGACACCACCCCCTTGCTCAGCTCAACAGTATGGCGAGCAAACTGGCCACCGCTGTGCTCCAATCTACTTAAAGAAATAGAGACGCATCCCTTTTTGATGTTAGCTAGCTCTTCTGTGGACACCAACATGGTTCTGGGGCTACTTGGGTTTGATCTGCAGCCACGAATACCCATCTTTGCTATTCAGTAACCTCAGCTCATTTGCATACAGATCCATGCATACAACCTGGATACTACACTATTCCAAGACCTGCCTCTTTAGCAACCACAGACATATACAATTGTACATACTGTATGTATGAAAGTAATTTTTTTTTTTTCATAAAGGCATGTTTGCACACTGTGGTGCATCATAATATGAGTATTAAAAATATATTTTAAATTGTTTTCCATTACTTATTGGACACACAGGGCATGGTTTTGCACATATCTGTGTCTGTTTTGATAGTTTTGACCTTCTAACTGGGCTTTTTTAAAGCCTCTGTTCGCTTTTTAATTTCATGTGCATGGAATTTTTCTGTGTACACTTTGGACACCAACAAAGGACGTGCACGACTGCTCATCTGCTTGCTGGATTGCTCTATACTCTCATTTGCATGCAGTTCACCTGCTTATGATGTGATTTGCATGCCACGGACACTTCCATGTTGGCATGCTCATGCATGCCCCTCAGCTCTGTTTACTCGATCGCACAGCTGCTTACTTCCGTGTAGGCTTGACTGAATTCCCCCTTTTATTTTTCCTCTTAAGAATTACAAGTTTGTATTTCTTTCCTAAATGATGACCTTTTCACATAACAGCCTTTCACTCTAACTTCTTTCAATGTCTGAATTTGGCAGCCAGCATCATTATAACTCCTCTAGCCATATAATTTTCTTCTGTTATTGGTAATTATGAAATTACCCAAATAATCTTTAACGCTTTTTCTATTATTTCTGCATGTTTCTTTAGAAAATGCACTCATCTCAGTTTCTCTTTGTCATATTGTGTTTTGCCTTGTCTATATTTCACTTTCAGGTCATTCTTCTCTATCTTAGGCTACATTCTACATGCACTCAAAGTTACCTTGTATAAAGACTCTTGGAATGGGCTTTGCAAAGATATGCTGTCTGTTTCCACCTGAGGTTCTTTCCGCAGACATTCGTAGAGTTCTCAATTCCATACACTTTTGTTAACAATTCCTTTTCTACCTGAGTATATCTGCTTTGTGCATCTGTAAATGTTTCGATGACGAGGCAACCACTTTTTTCACTTTTTGGATTGCATCTCTTTTTCATTCTAACTGACCTTTACTTGCAATGCAACCAGTTTATTCATGTCACTGTATTTTAATATTAGAATGTCTTTAACTAGTTTATCAAACATTTCAAAAAATCACCCTTTTCTAATCTTTGGTCTCAGTCTACGTATTGCCAGCTTTCTTAGATTCATATCAAACATGCTGAATCATTTGTGCAAACTTCTGTAACATCTGCTTACTGTGACCATGTCATCTGCACAACTGCTTTGACTTTTTTTTCAGTATCAGGTTTTAGACCTAGTGACATTATATTATGACACACATATTTTAGACTTTACACCCTTCTTTTACATTTGCTCTTTTTAACTTGAAATTGTGTTAATTTTTCATCATTTTATCTGATTCTTGACAGCTGATCTACATTGTTGTTTCAGGGCCTCAGATGCATTGTCTGAGTTCCCTGTATCAAGTCTTTTTACATAAATTGCCCCAACAATGATTCCCTTGCCATATATCTGTTCAACAACACTTACATTGCTTTGAGCAAACTTCTCTTCCTATATACATATCTTAGCAAACATCCTTTTTTGCATAGATTAGAAGAAATGATTACAGGTATAACAAGATTTCTTCTCATCATTATAGCCCCATCTATTACATGAAGTACTAAACAAACTATGTGAGCATTTGTATGAACTCTTTTATTTTCACATGGTTCTCATTCTTATATCTACTGCTTTTACAATATATCCTCACATTATTTCAAACTTTTTCTTTATTCTTTGGCTCTCATTTTATTTTAACACATACTATCATGTGTTAATTAGTTTGACTGTGTAATAATAATGCCACTTGCTTGCCCAAAATCCGTAGCTTTATGTTAGGTCGGACATGTCAACCTTAAAAGCCTGTCCTTATTAGTCTGCCCCTTATTTCATCATTTTGGATAAAAAAATCTGTCTGTTGTAAAAGAATCATAAAACTCTGCAGATTCAATGACTTTGTTTGCTTTTCAGCTCATTAATATAAGTATCTATAGGTAGGTAAGACATTAAACTGCTGTAAAAGAAAAGTTAGTAATAAATGGCACATTCCTACAGGGCTCTAAAAATACTGTCACTTTCTGTCTACATCATGATTTTAAACTTAAAGCGCTTTTCGTTTGCACTAAAGCAAACTTCTTCAGAAGTCCATAAAATTAAAACCAACACAATTTAAATTGCAACACTGCTGACGTCACAAACACATTACCTTTACCGAAATGGACAACTTAAAGTTGTAAAACTTAAAACTGTTCATTAAAAACCAAAACAATAATATACTGACAACCACAAACGATGTAAGTATTGAACTTGACCCTATTTTAACAAATATGTGTCTCATTTACCCAATTTAAATTTAACTTAGACACTTACTTGAAAATATACATTAATGAAGGGTCAGTATACTTTAAACAGTTAGAATACAGCATCTAAGATACAAAACCAGCATTTAACAAGTTATATAAATTAAATAGCAATTATGTTGATTAAACAAATTAAAATCAAATGAAATTTTGCCACTAAGTAATCATGTCTTTTCAAAGCAAGTCTTTCTTAACCATATCATTTAATTATGACTTTGTAAACCTGTGATGTACTATCTACCCATGTTTTTATTTTTCAAGATACAACTTATGGAGCACATGTCGTTCAACCCAGGGGGTCTACATGCTTCAAGCCTGATTTGCCATGCCAATTCCAGTTCTTCTAAGAGAATTGGCAACAGACCACCTCTTATAGATGGAACCATCTGGTCTATGGCCATGTAAGTAAAACCGTGACCAGGGAAAGAATGTACATGCTTTGCAAGTGCATTTTCTATCTTACCCTTATTGATTGCATACTGATGCTCATAAACCCTCTCATGGAGTTTATGTTCCAGTTTCCCGATGTAAAAGGCAAAACACTGTTTACATTTAGCAAGATAAACTGTAAACTTAGACTGGCAATTGAGCTTGAATCTGACCTTGTATTGCAAATTGTTGACCACAAATGTACTAGATGTTATCATGTACTTGCAATAATTACATGCCTCACATTTAAACATACCAGTTGATCTTGTAGTGTGGGGATTTGCTGAATCAAGAAATTTTTTTCAAGTTCCTGCCCCTTCTAAAGCTCGTATAAGGTGTGTCACCCAATTTATCTCATAATACTGGTGATGTCTTAAATAATCATTTGATTTTAATTTGTTTAATCAACATAATTGCTATTTAATTTATATAACTTATTGTTAAATGCTGGTTTTGTATCTTAGATGCTGTATTCTAACTGTTTAAAGTATACTGACCCCTCATTAATGTAAATTTTCAAGTAAGTGTCTAAGTTAAATTTAAATTGGGTAAATGAGACACATATTTGTTAAAATATGGTCAAGTTCAATACTTACATCTTTTGTGGTTGCCAGTATATTATTGTTTTGGTTTTTAATGAGCGGTTTTAAGTTCTACAAATTTAAGTTGTCCATTTCCGTAAAGGTAATGTGTTTGTGATGTCAGCAGTGTCGCAATTTAAATTGTGTTGGTTTTAATTTTATGGACTTCTGAAGAAGTTTGCTTTAGTGCAAAAGAAAAGCACTTTAAGTCTACAGTCTTGTATGTAATTTGTGCCATCTATTTATCAGTAAACGTTTGGAACTGCCTCCTCGACAGCTGTGTTTTTTGTTTTACGAGTTTTTGGTTACGTTGGTGAATTTTTTGGTTATTTCATCTGGAGCAGCTGCGAGTCCGGTTTTGTTTCCTACAGCTTGTGAAGTTCTATATGAGAGCAACGATGAGAGCAACAAGGATATCGGTCCTAATAACAGTGAAAACAATGTCATCAGTGAAGCCGGTAACACTGTTATGGACTGTAATGTCTTACTTGGTAAAACTGGAACCGTCATTTCAAATAGCAGAATTGAGTCTTTTTTCAATTCCTTCACCACTCAGATTGAGTCCATCATGAAGAGACTTGATCAATTGGACATAAATCAGCGCTTGGTGTATAGCCAAAATCAGCTGCGAAATGGTAACGTGGTGTTCCCAGAAACAGTTATGGCATATTCAACTATCAGTCCGGGTGACTTTGTGGCTGGTTCCGAGTCTTGTCATGCTTCTGCACCTATTGCTCGACCAATGGAGTTGGCACGAACTACAAATCTTGGCCAAATCCACCTAGTGCCTACACGGTCTAGTGAATCGACACCAGCTGCTTGTCTAGAGTAACCAGAATCTAGCCACCTGAATACCCGGCAAACCCATCCACAACAGCCGATCCAAGTTCCACCAGTGATGGTGAATGAAACACCTATTTTAGGCAGTAACAACAGGATTGAGGAGTTGAATAACATCAGTCCTCTACAGCCGTCACTGGACACCTGGTTGACTGAAAAAATTTCTTTTTCCAGCGGCCTTAATGTGAGACCAATACGGAACTCATCAGACGGAGGTAATAATACTTCTTCCACTATCGTAGCTGATCTAAAACTGTTTGACTCTTATTTAATTAATAATTAATTACAGTTGGAAATCACATATTTCCAAGAATGTCTTAAACTAAAGGTGCTACCGAAGGGTCTCAAGTGCCACCATTTCCCGATAGGGATGGAAGCAGGTTCACCTTTCCATGTGGATTTGGTTAATCTGTTTGACCGCCAGGGCCTGGAACTTCTAGAGGTCATCATTAAACATTACAACGTATGGGTGGATAACCTGTCTAAGTCTGTGTCTGAATTAGATGTGAAAATTAAATGTGACCTCAATTTCGACCGTTACAAATTTGAATACGGTCATATTTCTTCCAGTATAAATGACCACATGGTAAAATTAAAAGCTACTAAAATTAAAAAGTTAAGTAGAGACCTAAAAGCATATGAGCAGGGTTTAGCTTACCCTAAACCATCCCCAGCTCAGGAATGGCTTAAGTCTAGCCATCACACCAATGGTGGATCACCCGGAAGTGTTGGCCTCGTTAGCGGTACTGGGAATTATAACTCTAATCTAGTGGATTCCAGTGCAGAAGTGCCACTTACCAGTGATGAACCCAGAGACAGTTTGAGTCAAAGTGACTTGGAAGAAGAAATGGGTGTCAGGTGAAGTGAAAGAATACATAAAGCATCTAAAACCATCAGCGACTCACAGCCCCAAGACAACCATAACCAAAAACGGGATTTTCAGGAGGATGTTTGGAGGGGAGCAAGGCCGAAGCAACAATCCCATTCCTCGAACAACAGATGGAACAACAGAAACAAGAAGTGGAGGAAATAGGTTTGGAGCACTCCCATAGTTTTGAATTTGAACAAGTCAGACGCCCCCTTGATCATGATAGTTTGATCAGGTGTACGGGTGCCATGGTGGATTATTGTGAAAATAGACCTAGTGTTGTCCTTGGCCAGCACCCATTTGATGGTGTCATGGGTGCTTTGGCTGAGCCTGAGGAAAATGAGCAAAACACAGTCAGCAATCCTTGTTGTCCACTATTAATTTCCAACTGAAAGGGAGACTTTAAGATTTACAACTACTCTAGTTCCACCATCACTATGGACATGGCTGACTTGTTGGCAAAAAAAAATACTTTTGTACCTACACAGAAATTGAACTTAGTAAAAACAATCATCGATGTTAAACTTTATGTGAGGAAGTTGAACCTTTCCTTGTTGCTGGGTAAATTTTTACATAGTGCTGATCCCCTCTTTGTCTCTAGTACATTTAATCCCCCATTACACCCAGTTCTACAAATGTTTGAGCAAATTTATGAAGTTGACATTAGGCAGATTGTCCAGCCCAACAAAAATATCATCAAATCAAACACCACCAGTGATGAAAGGGACTTTCTGAAATTTATTAGATCCCAGTAAATAAGGGTATGTAAGCCAGATAAAGGCGGTGGGTTAGCAATATTTTACATCAATGATTATACCTCATGAATGGAGGAGTTACTCAATACTCCAGCCTACCACTCAAGTTCGCATTCTGAGGTGAATGGAGCTTACCAGTTGATTAATACGTGTATCAAAGACCTGTTTATTGATGGTAGGATTAACCAAAACATTTTTAATTACCTCTCTGTATCATACCTACGTTATCCATATTTGTTTGGTATTCCAAAACTACATAAGAGCTTAGTCCAGCCACCTATGAACCCGCTAATCAATGGTCGGAACTCACCCACTTACCCCATAGTGAAATTCGTCGATGGCTTGTTAAAAAAGTATCTATCAACAGAAGTACAGGTGTGTAAGGATTCTTCGTCCTTTTTAGGCAAATTAAACAAGCTTGATTACAGTGATGATTACAACTTCCTGACTATAGACGTCAAGGACCTTTACACCTGTATGCCCCACTCTTTGGATATCGATTGGGCAGCCATCAGATTAAAAGAGAATGGAGCCCCAAATAGTGAAATTAGTTTAATCATTGAATTACTGGATTTGGTTTTGACAAAAAACTTCTTTTTATTTGGTGAAACCTTCTACCTGCAAAAATCGGGTGTCGCTATGGGCTCTCCTTGTGGGGGGAGTTTTGCCAGTATGGTTATGGCCCAATGGGAATGGGAGTTTGTTTTCAAAAATCTCAACCTAGCTAGTAAAATAATGTACTATACTAGGTTTTTAGACAATATCTTCATCTTGATAAAAGGTTCAGCCCAGGAAGCTACTGAACATATTTAGATCTGATGTTAGTGAAGAATAGATCACAACGCTGTTTTCAAGCAAGTATATAGAGGAAGGCAGCGTACTCAAATGACTTCCTTCATTTCTCCAGCTGTCACCCCTTCTACCAGAAACGCTCAGTTGTAAAAGGCCAATTAGTAGGAGCGGCATGTATTAATACACAACTGCGATATCCTTGCGGAATGAGACCGTCTCAAGCTTATGTTCTTCAGTCATGGATACCCAGAGGACCTGATTGATAGGTTGACAGACGAGGTTACTGATAAAAGACACAACAGGGTCTATTCACCGATTTTAATGGTTAAATCTCAGTCTGAGGCAGTTACTGGTACATTGGGCGAACTTGCCGAAAGGGTAGTCTTTTCATGCAGTAACGACAGCAGGACATTAAGTACTGATAGGGATTCCTGTTTGAAGTTTATCACTACATTTAGCAGTGATAGCCACTTAGTAATAGGTATCCTAAAGAAAAATTGGGAGTTATTTAAGACATCACCAATATTATGGGATAAATTGGGTGACACACCTTATATGAGCTTTAGAAGGGGCAGGAACTTGAAAAATGTTCTTGAGTCAGCAAATCTCCACACTACAAGATCAACTGGTATGTTTAAATGTGAGGCATGTAATTATTGCAAGTACATGGTAACATCTAGTACATTTGTGGTCAACAATTTGCAATACAAGGTCAGATTCAAGCTCAATTGCCAGTCTAAGTTTACAGTTTATCTTGCTAAATGTAAACAGTGTTTTGCCTTTTACATCGGTAAAACGGAACATAAACTCCGTGAGAGGGTTTATGAGCATCAGTATGCAATCAATAAGGGTAAGATAGAAAATGCACTTGCAAAGCATGTACATTCTTTCCCTGGTCACGGTTTTACTTACATGGCCATAGACCAGATAGTTCCAGCTATAAGAGGTGGTCCGATGCCAATTCTCTTAGAAGAACAGGAATTGGCATGGCAAATCAGGCTAGAAGCATGTAGACCCCCTGGGTTGAATGACATGTGCTCCATAAGTTGTATCTTGAAAAATAAAAACATGGGTAAATAGTACATCACAGGTTTACAAAGTCATAATTAAACAATATGGTTAAGAAAGACTTGCTTTGAAATGACATGATTACTTAGTGGCAAAATTTCATTTGATTTTAATTTGTTTAATCACCATAATTGCTATTTAATTTATATAACTTGTTGTTAAATGCTGGTTTTGTATCTTAGATGCTGTATTCTAACTGTTTAAAGTATACTGAACCTTCATTAATGTAAGTTTTCAAGTAAATGTCTAAGTTAAATTTAAATTGGGTAAATGAGACACATATTTGTTAAAATAGGGTCAAGTTCAATACTTAAATCTTTTGTGGTTGTCGATATATTATTGTTTTGGTTTTTAATGAGCGGTTTTAAGCTTTACAACTTTAAGTTGTCCATTTCCGTAAAGGTAATGTGTTTGTGACGTCAGCAGTGTTGCAATTTAAATTGTGTTGGTTTTAATTTTATGGACTTCTGAAGAAGTTTGCTTTAGTGCAAATGAAAAGAGCTTTAAGTCTACAGTCTTGCTGTAATTTGTGCCATCTATTTATCAGTAAACGTTTGGAACTACCTCCTCGACAGCTGTGTTTTTTGTTTTACGAGTTTTTGGTTACGCTCGTGAATTTTTTGGTTACATCATGTTTTTCTCATTTGTCTTCTTCAAAGAAAATAAAGGAATAAACTATTTTAGGGCTTCTTGCCCATGAACAATACAGGATTACAGCATACTATACCTCCTCCAACTTCTTGGATACTTCATATGTAGTGAAAAATAAATTAGATTTATGAATTTAAATTTTCCTGTTTACAGCCACATTTCCATTCAGAGAAAGCATTCGAGACAGGTGAAATTAAACCATATATTCACATCAAAAATATATATACTTCTCCATTTTCAGAAACAGAGTCTTCAAACTGAATCATATCTCAGAAATATACACTCACTCCTTTGAATGCATTTCTTTACTTCTGGGACATATTACTCCATTCCTACACTGCATAGTAGCTTGGTAGCCAATAACTAAGAAAGTGATGCAGGATTTATGATATATCCTGATTCTTGTAAAAGCTTTCAGTGAATTATGCATCTTCAAGGTTTATATGTAACATGTCTGACATAACTATGCCTCTTTGTTTGAGAGTGAAGCTATGAGAAGGACACAAATTTTGAAATGCTCAAGAAGCTATTAATAAAAGCATCTGTGTTGAACTATTGTGATGTAAATCAGCTGTCTTAAAATAGATGCAAGCCAAAATGTTATTGGAACTATGAACCTACAAGAAAACATTTCAGCTGTTGATTGAGTGAGAGTATTTGCAGTTACAGAAAACTCATATGATCAGATAGGGAAAACAATTATTATTAATACTGCTTGGATGTGAGAAATCCCAAGAATAAATTTATGGCAGTACTAGAAGGTAAGCATCATAAAGCTTTGCAAAGAATATTCAGAAAGTTTTTTTCCACAAAGCACCTTAGCGATTACAAAGGATGTTACTTAATCTAGAGAAGAATGACCTGAAAGCAAACTATAACGCAGGTTATGAAGTGTGTGATGTCACCACACTGGGCCAGTAATCAAGGAGCCTGAATCTTCAACACTGACAGTGGAAAAGGATTTTCATTTGGAATCCAAATGGCTACATTCAGTATTTCCAGATGCATACTTCTTTGCATCAAGCACAATTTCCCTTAAGAGCACACAGGAAACACTGTCAGACTGGGGTCTGGATTTTTCTATCTGTCTCACTCCACATCCCCAGTAAGACTCTCCACTGGCACAACTTCAGAGTTAAGTCCCCAGCAGAGTACCCAAGCCAAGTCATCTACCACTCTCTCTGTGAAACCAGGTTTTGTGTCCCTGCTCCAAGTAGCTGACACACACACACACACACACACACACACACACACACACACACACACACACACACACACACACACACACACACACACACACACACACACACACACACACACACACGCACACACACACACACACACACACACACCTTGGAAAGGCTGGCACAGTTTTACTAGCTATGCCTCCTTCTGCCCAGGCTATAAGGTAGTTATCACTGCCACCAGGCACTACAAAGCCAGCTACCTAAGGCTTTTACAAGGGTATGCAATTATACTGAGTGAAATCAATATTAATACTAATGGTAGTTTGACCAGCAGCAAGTCTTTCAGGAACGGACAGAGTTATCACCAAATAAATATATACAAATACTCTCAAAACTTAAATATTTTTTCTAAAAGGACCAGCCACAATGAGAAGTTTAATAATTTGATAAGACACCAGCACTAAACAAGATCATTAATCCCTACAGCAACCTGAGGTCACTGTGCTCTGCTGGCAAACTGTTGGTTCAAACAACCAAAAGCATAAATGTGGCTGGTGACTTTCTATTTGCCAACTCTGTAGGCAAAACTTGGAACTCATTACCTGCTGAACTTACTCTCCAGCCCTATCTAACCCAGTTCAAAAAAAGCCTCAAGCTACACTTTCAAATGCACTGGCAGTGTCCCTGTTCAAAACTTAGCACACACTCCCTGGTATTGGATATCTTGCCTTATTAAATCTGTAATTTGACTCTAAAATGTATATGACTTTGCTTTGTGGCATATCTAGAGCTTGTTATGGGATAAAGTTCTTATCTGTGTAAACCCTGTGTGAAACTTTCAGTTGCCTACCATGTTCTATAAATGTTTGTAACCTTACCGAAGACTGTAAACTATGTTAATTTGTAAATGTTACTAATGTAATGTAATCTACTAACTTGGAGCTTTTCTCCCTGGGCCTCCACTGAAAATGGACATATATCCAGTCAGACCACCACAGTAAACAAATGTAAGATACATAAATAAATAAATAATTTAATAATAAATAATAAAAGAACATGAAAATACTAAACATCTATTTACAGTACAGAGCTTCAATCACAAGAAGTATTAAAAGTAACAACTGGAAAGATTCGCACAGTTACAAAAAAAAAAACAATATTTAACTATTCTTATTATATCTTCCTAACTGATTTAGAGAATTACTATCCCTAGTCACTTACCAGTGCAAGGAAAGATGAAGTTGGTGAGTGGTCCTTGTCAGATCCAAGACAGAATACAGAATACTGACAGCAATCTCCTACTAATATCTAAATATTATTTCTGGCTTACAGAATGACATCACATACATCTGACTCTGGTCATCTGACTCTGTTTCCCACACTATTTCCCATCACTAGAAGCTGCCAGTGTTTAGCAACTCTGTGCTACAATACACACTAGACCTGTAGCTAAGTTTTATTAAAGCATCTGGAAGCCATAAAATAATAAACCAGTCCACTCTTCCTACAGGAGCTACAAACTATTCTCTAGCATACACATTGCATCTCTGGCTCCATTCAGAGTTGTGGGATAACATCTTTATGGCTTAACCCATAAAGTAATTTAATTTCAAATATATTTTAAAGTTGGCTGGACTGAGATTAACCTCTTCCCTTCCAATATCCTCTGTTACAATATATACATTTAAACAGTTACAATAATGGATGTACATTTCTCTGCTTTCCAGCAGGGCACACTGCTGATGCATTTTAACACAAGGAGCTTTACAAATGCATTGTTCAACGCAAGCATCTGTACAAACCAATTTGATACACAAATGACATATAATTCTTTACAAAATTCCAGCTAGCTGTTCTGGCATATGTTACACATTCACTGACCTACTTCTCCTGGCATGGCTGGCAATGCCGCCTATCATCACAAGGTTCAAACAGCAAATGTTTTGCAGAGTATGTTTATAAACAAAGACTAAAGAGTGCTTTTATAAAAAAAAAGACTAAAGATCGCTTTAAGAAATAGAGCTTCTTTAGGTGAGACCACAGTTGCCAATGACAGAAGAGAAAATGTTAAAAATTCAGAGACATGTTAACACTAATATAGAAATACATTTATTCAAAAAAGTTACAGGGAGAGACTGAGACAGCAAAAAGTCATCAATCTGAAATGAAAACCAGTCATTCTTTTTCTTTAGATGAGAAATAATTGTGTTCAAAGCTTAAGGTTCAAAGCTAATATGGTTAATCATCTAACAGAATGCATGCCAAAGAATATGCAAGTCACTTATTGGCTTCATTAAAGAATATGTGAGTTGCTTCTTGCAACAGTAAAGTGTAAAGAAAGAGGGAGGGATTTGATAAAGCTGGCGGGGATAGAAGCACATATAAATAAAGAGGTGCAATACTGGAGCCAAATAGGTGCTGACTTGTTCTGGTTCAAATAACCAATGAGCCTGAAAAAGTGTGACTTATTATTCCAGATACCATGAAGTAATTAAATTGCAAGAGTTTACAAATTAGCTAGAAAACCAAAGTCTATCTTTTCAAGGTAGAGCACACTTGATGTTGTCATATCAGACAATGGCCAGCATTCTGAAGTCTGGAATGCAAATGGTTGGAAAACCAGTAGGAGTTTATGTATAATTCCATTTGACCCACCATTTAATGGCTACATGGAGGAACCTAGTCAATGAAGAAAACCGTATGCTAATGAACTAACTCCATTGTAAATATTTTTCATATACTTACAAATCTCTTTATGTCCTTATACTATATGTCAAACTTTCTTGCAGTAATAGATTGCAGTGTTTTGACAGTCTGTGGGCCTCCAAACATACGAGTAAGTCACATGCAAAAGTTGTAGGTGAGGCCAGTTTTGAAGCATCAGCACCATCAACCATGCTAATGTCCATAGCCTAGTAAGACACACCAGCCACCAGAAAATGAGGTTTAATTCCTTACACAATCAACACCATACAGACATATGCTGTGACTTCTGTGTTTTGTGGAAAATAGAAAATGTGGCCAGGATCTTTGTGACAACCCTGGAATTGTGTAGTCTGCTACTATATCTTTGCAAACATACATTTACTACAGTTGTATGGGAACACTGATGTTTCAGTGGTAAGGGAATCTGACATTAGCAGTTGTGCATCTGTCCCATTTCCCTTGCATAATGCAGTCGGGTTTCCAGCCATGTGGCCTATTGCATATTATGGGCCACTCAGTATTGGACAGGGTACCTGCAATCTCAAGTAGCTGTTAGTTCTCTGCAAGTAGCCCAGTAGCCCACTCTATTACTTTGCATACATGCAGCAGGTCCATACATGTGCTACCATAGTCTAGTACCCCTTACATTTGTTGTATAGGAATACAGCAGTTGAGAGACCTGTGTTTCAGGGCTGACTCTAATGCACGCAGTCCACAGTCAATACATGGTTAGTTACAGGTTGTGTGGTGTGGCTGGTCTCATTTTTATGATGTATGTGAGTCAGAGTAAGGTGTCAGTCCCTATGACCCTAGGTTGCTAGTGCATGTGCTATATGTTGCCTCTTGGAAAAGTCCAGGGCATACTGGGCACACCTACGTCTGCCTACAGGAACAGCCCCAGGAGGTTTCCCCTCTGAGTCCCCCTCTGGGTGTGGCTGTGTGGACCTATGCACTGGTGGGGGCTGTGTTTCACTTCCCTGTGATGATCCATCACAGCTGTTTCTGTAGGATCATATTGTGTAGAATGGCACATAATCTGAACATTTCTGCACATGTGGCAGTAGAGTACTGTAAGGATCCACCAGATATATTGAAGCACTGGAACTGTGACTTGAGCAGTTCAAACACATGCTCTATGATGTTACTAGTTTGTGCATGTGCCTCATTATGGCATTCTTTGGTAGGTGTGTCTGCATTTCTGATGGATGTTATCATCCATGGTTCCAATGCATAGCTCGGTCAGTTCTTGTAGTATGTCCCTGTCCACCGTCCACCCTGTAGCACTCTACAATCTCCAGTTCATGTCGCTCCTGGAAGGTTACCCTGGGCCTGAACACTCTTCTCCTTCTCAGTCTGAGCCTGTTGTCAGCATCAGCATCAGCACTGACCTCAGCATCTAGTACATACAGATGTAGCAGAGCAGCAGCAGCCCCTAGCATTCTGTCAGTTAAAATTCCCAAGTCTGTACTCAATGGTGGAGAGTATGGGGCGCGAATCAGATTGTAAGGTGTATGCATACTTTATAGTACTCTGTTGCAGATGCAGCCTGTGAAGTTGGCTAACTATGATGCATTACATCTGCTAAGTACATCACTGACAGGTTGGAATGGCTCAGTTTAGGTGGAACATGGGTCATCAGTAATTTATATATTATTGGCTTTATCGGCCAGTTTCTTATTTTCTTTTCTTTTTCTGACAGCCTTCCTTGCTAAGCACTGCATTGCAGCTCACAAACCTGTCACACATATATAAACAATGCTCAGCAGTATGTAGACATACCCCCATGAATGGGCATGCTCAGCACAGTAGTGTGACATGCAAACATGCTCAAATCAGCTTAAACACATGCCCGGAAGTTAAACAAAGCTTAGCAGCACTGGACACCACCCCCCTGCTCAGCGCAACAGTGCTGCTAGCAAAATGGCCACCACTGTGCTCCAATGTACTTAAACAAATAGAGATGTCTACCTTTTTGATGTCAGCTGCCTGTTCTGCGGACACCAACATGGTTCTGGGGCTACTTGGGTTTGATCTGCAGCCACGGATACCCATTTTTGCTATTCAGTAACCTCAGGTCATTTGCATACAGATCCATGCATACAACCTGGATACTACACTATTCCAAGACCTGCCTCTTTAGCAACCACAGACATATACAATTGTACATACTCTATGAAAGTTAAATATTTTTTTTCATAACGGCATGTTTGCACACTGTTGTGCATCATAATATGAGTATTAAAATATATTTTAAATTGTTTTCCATTACTTATTGACACACAGGGCATGGTTTTGCACATATCTGTGTCTGTTTTGATAGTTTTGACCTTCTAACTGGGCTTTTTTAAAGCCTCTGTTCACTTTTTAATTTCATGTGAACGGAATTTTTCCCTGTACTCTTTGGACACCAACACAGGACATGCATGACTGCCCGTCTGCTTGCTGGATTGCTCTATACTCTCATTTGCATGCAGTTCATCTGCTTATGATCTGATTTGCATGCCACGGACGCTTCCATGTTGGCATGCTCGTGCATGCCCCTCAGCTCTGTTTACTCGATCACACAGCTGCTTACTTCTGTGTAGGCTTGATTGAATTCCTCCTTTTATTTTTCCTCTTAAGAATTACAAGTTTGTATTTCTTTCCTAAATGATGACCTTTTCACATAACAGCCTTTCACTCTAACTTCTTTCAATGTCTGAATTTGGCAGCCAGCATCATTATAACTCCTCTAGCCATATAATTTTCTTCTGTCATTGGTAATTATGAAATTACCCAAATAATCTTTAACACTTTTTCTATTATTTTTGCATGTTTCTTTAGTAAATGCACTCAACTCAGTTTCTCTTTGTCATATTGTGTTTTGCCTTGTCTATATTTCACTTTCAGGTCATTCTTCTCTATCTTAGGCTACATTCTACATGCACTCAAAGTTGCCTTGTATAAAGACTTTTGGAATGGGCTTTGCAAAGATATGCTGTCTGTTTCCACCTGAGGTTCTTTCCGCAGACATTCGTAGAGTTCTCAATTCCATACACTTTTGTTAACAATTCCTTTTCTACCATGAGTATATCTGCTTTGTGCATCTGTAAATGTTTCGATGACTAGGCAACCACTTTTTTCACTTTTTGGATTGTATCTCTTCATCATTCTAATTGACCTTTACTTGCAATGCAACCAGTTTATTCATGTCACTGTATTTTAATATTAGAATGTCTTTAACTAGTTTATTAAACATCTCAAAAAAATCATCCTTTTCTAATCTTTGGTCTCAGTCTACGTATTGCCAGCTTTCTTAGATTCATATCAAACATGCTGAATCATTTGTGCAAACTTCTGTAACATCTACTTGCTGTGACCATGTCATCTGCACAACTGCTTTGACTTTTTTTTCAGTATCAGGTTTTAGACCTAGTGACATTAGATTATGACACACATATTTTAGACTTTACACCATTCTTTTACATTTGCTCTTTTTAACTTGAAATTGTGTCAATTTTTCATCATTTTATCCGATTCTTGTCAGCTGATCCTACATTGTTGTTTCAGGGCCTCAGATGCATTGTCTGAGTTCCCTGTATCAACTCTTTTTACATAAATTGTCCCAACAATGATTCCCTTGCCATATATCTGTTCAACAACACGTACATTGCTTTGAGCAAACTTCTCTTCCTATATACATATCTTAGCAAACATCCTTTTTTTGCATAGATTAGAAGAAATGATTACAGGTATAAGAAGATTTCTTCTCATCATTATAGCCCCATCTATTACATGAAGTACTAAACAAACTATGTGAGCATTTGTATGAACTCTATCTTTTATTTTCACATGGTTCTCATTATATTGCTTTTACAATATATCCTCACATTATTTCAAACTTTTTCTTTATTCTTTGGCTCTCATTTTATTTTAACACATACTATCATGTGTTAATTAGTTTGACTGTGTAATAACAATGCCACTTGCTTGCCCAAAATCCGTAGCTTTTGGTTAGGTCGGACATGTCAACCTTAAAAGCCTGTCCTTATTAGTCTGCCCCTTATTTCATCATTTTGGATAAAACAATATGTCTGTTTTAAAAGAATCATAAAACTCTGCAGATTCAATTGCTTTGTTTGCTTTTCAGTGCATTAATATAAGTATCTATAGGTAGGTAAGACATTAAACTGCTGTAAAGAAAAGTTAGTAATAAATGGCACATTCCTACAGGGCTCTAAAGACACTGTCACCTTCTGTCTACATCATGATTTTCTCCATTTGTCTTCTTCAAAGAAAATAAAGGAATAAACTATTTTAGGGCTTCTTGCCCATGAACATACAGGATTACAGCATACTATACCTCCTCCAACTTCTTGGATACTTCATATGTAGTGAAAAATAAATTAGATTTATGAATTCAAATTTTCCTGTTTATAGCCACATTTCCATTCAGAGAAAGCATTCGAGAAGGGTGAAATTAAACCATATGTTCACATCAAAAATATATATACTCCTCCATTTTCAGAAACAGAGTCTTCAAACTGAATATAATCTCAAACATATACCCTCACTCCTTTGGATGCATTTCTTTACTTCTGGGACATATTACTCCATTCCTACACTACATAGTAGCTTGGTAGCCAATAACTAAGAAAGTGCTGCAGGATTTGTGATATATCCTGATTCTTGTAAAAACTTTCAGTGAATTATGCATATTCAAGGTTTATATGTAACGTCTGACATGACTATGCCTCTTTGTTTGAGAGTGAAGCTATGAGAAGGACAAACATTTTGAAATGCTCAAGAAGCTATTAATAAAAGCATCTATGTTGAACTATTGTGATGTAAATCAGCTGTCTTAAAATAGATGCAAGCCAAAATGTTATAGGAACTGTGAACCTACAAGACAACATTTCAGCTGTTGATTGAGTGAGAGTATTTACAGTTACAGAAAACTCATATGATCAGATAGGGAGAACAATTATTATTAATACTGCATGGATGTGAGAAATCCCAAGAATAAATTTATGGCAAAGATGTACTAGAAAGTAAGCATCATAAAGCTTTGCATATTCAGAAAATTTTTTTTTCACAAAGCACGTTAGAGATTACAAAGGATGTTACTTAATCTAGAGAAGAATGACCTGAAAGCAAACTACAACCCAGGTTATGAAGTGTGTGATGTCACCACACTGGGCCAGTAATCAAGTAGCCTGAATCTTCAACAATGACAGTGGAGAAGGATTTTCATTTGGAATCCAAATGGCTACGTTCAGTATTTCCAGATGCATACTTCTCTGCATCAAGCACAATTTCCCTTAAGAGCACACAGGAAACACTGTCAGACTGGGGTCTGGATTTGTCTATTTGTCTCACTCCAGATCCCCAGTAAGACTCTCCACTGGCACAACTTCAGAGTTAAGTCCCCAGCTGAGAACCCAAGCCAAGTCATCTACCACTCTCTCTGTGAAACACACACACACACACACACACACACACACACACACACACACACACACACACACACACACACACACACACACCTGGGAAAGGCTGGCACAGTTTTACTATCTATGCCTCCTTCTGCCCAGACTATAAGGTAGTTATCACTGCCACCAGGCACTACAAAGCCAGCTACCTAAGGCTCTTACAAAGGTACCTAATTATACTGAGTGAAATCAATATTAATACTTATGGTAGTTTGACCAGCAGCAAGTCTTTCAGGAATGGACAGAGTTATCACCAAATAAATATATGCAAATACTCTCAAATCTTAAATATTTTTCTAAAAGGTCCAGTCACAATGAGAAGTTTAATAATTTGTTGAGACACCAGCACTAAACAAGATCATTAATCCCTACAGCAACCTGAGGTCACTTTGCTCTGCTGACAAACTGTTGGTTCAAACAACCAAAAGCATAAATGTGGCTGGTGACTTTCTATTTGCCAACTCTGTAGGCAAAACTTGGAACTCTCTACCTGCTGATCTTACTCTCCAGCCCTCTCTAACCCAGTTCAAAAAAGCTTCAAACTACACTTTCAAATGCACTGACAGTGTCCCTGCTCAAAACCTAACACCCACTCCCTGGTTTTGGATATCTTGCCTAATTAAATCTGTAATTTGATTCTAAAATGTATATGACTTTGCTTTGTGGCATATCTAGAGCTTGTTACGGGATAAAGCCACCTTAGGCTGCATACTAATTAACAGTAATCCCCTCTCTTATAAAACAGGTATGCTTCCTGATGATATCAGTGACCATTCTCTTACTTTTATAACTAGACAAAAAAAATTATGCCCAACCAAACAATCTTCAGTACTATCCGTAATAAAAAACTTTAACCCAGCTAGCCTTCAAGCCGAACTCAAAGCCTATAATTGGTCACCCCTTAAATACCTACCTCTTGACAAAGCAGTCTCTTACTTTAATAATAAGTTCCTCCAAATCCTAGAACACCATGCCCCCTCATGGACTATCAGAACTAAGAACAAACCTGCGCCTTGACTCAAAAAGGAGACCAGGCAAAAAATGCTTCAAAGAAATAGAATCTGGTCTAATTGGAGAAATACTAAAAACCCATCTGATCATGAAATCTTTCGACAGCTGAGAAATGCTACAAAAAATTAATACCCCTAGATAAAAAAAAAACTATTACCATAAACTCCAGCAAGCCCAATATCAAAACCCACAAAAATTCTGGTCAGGTAAAAATAGCCTACTCCACCCAGGGCACTGCAAAATTCCAGCCCCATCTAATTTGACTCAGAATTCTCCCAGCCAAATTGCCGATACCTTTAATAAATTTTTTTGCTGAAACAATCCATTCGTTAGCAAATACCTTATCACCTGCCAGCATCTCTAAGACACTCTCTCTAACCAATTTACCTCCTGCCCTTCAACTACAGTCTGTTCCAACCTCTCTCATCCATACCCTACAAACTAAAACCATGTACTCCTTCAGCTGACCTCCTCCCAGCTGAATTTCTGCAAATTGCAGCTGGAGTACTTGCTTACCCTATCTCCACCTTAATAAACAGAACCATTACAGAAGGCTCTATAGCATCTCTTTGGAAGGTCTCACATATTATCCCACTACATAAGGGAGGTAACTCAACTGATCTCTCTAACTTCCGTCCCATAGCTCTACTTTCCCCATTGGTTAAAATCATGGAGAGATGCGTTCACCGGCAACTACTTGATCATCTCCTCCAAAATAACCTTTTAGCTGACTGCCAGCATGGCTTTAGGCCATTTCATAGCACTACAACTGCGCTCCTATCCTTTTCTGACTCTATTAACAAAAATCGTAACAACTTGCTCTCCTCTGCTCTCTTTCTAGACCACTCCAAAGCCTTTGACATGGTGAATCATCATTTAATGTTAGATATACTTACTTCACTTTCAATTGACACTCAGGCAGTCAAATGGTTTAAATCCTATCTAGCAAATAGACAACAAGCAGTCTTCTGGGACAATAACCTTTCAACACTGCTCCCTATCTCCCTGGGAGTCCCTCAAGGCTCTATTTTGGGACCCCTCCTCTTTTCTGTTTTCATCAATGATCTGAAAACATCCCTACCTCAAACCACCTGCATACAATATGCTGACGACTCGGCATTAATTTGTGCCACAGCATATTCTGCTGAACTGCAGTCTAGCACCCAAAAAGTGTTTACCTTAGTTGAGAACTGGTTCTATAAATGCTGTCTCCTCCTAAACCCTAAAAAGCTAAACTTCTACTGTTTACCCCTACCCAGAAGTCTCCCCCTATAAATTTCACAGTTATATCAAATAATGGTACTGTAATAGTACCTGACACAACTGCTAAACTTTTAGGTGTAACAATTGATCATAGTCTTAACTTTGACTCACACATAAACTTAACCATCAAATCAGTTAATAGAAAACTTGGTTTCCTCTATAGGCTAAAACCCTTCCTTACACCGACTGCCAGGACTACTATCGCCCAAACACACCTAATCTCCACCCTTCTCTATGCCTCTCCAATTTACACTAATCTATCCAAAAACAATCTCAATAAGCTGGCCACTTCATATAATAACATTGCCAAATTTGCCACTAGTTCCCCATTCCGAACTCACCATTAACAAAAATCTAAAAAAACTAGGATGGTTGGAGCTGCACAACCAGCTTTTTCTTCAGCAATTGACTATCATCCACAAGATCTTGTATCATCCCACAAATACTCTCATAATCTCTCACCTTATCAACCCATGTAAAAATCTGAGAACCCTACACTCAGCTAATAAGTTACTAGTTGCAACCCTTAAATCCAATAATAAATCTGGTGATTGCCTATTTACTAACACCATTGGAAACTCTTGGAACAAGTTTCCTAATAATCTAACATCCCTGACATCCACTCCACTTTTCAAAAAGCAACTAAAAACCTTCCTTAATTTACAATGGCTATGCCCATCTACTAATCCTGACTGAAACACTTTAGACATAACCAACCTTTTCTAGTTTATATGTTTCTTTTTTAACTTCTGCATTCTAACTACTCTAATTCTGTTTTAGTATCAATCCTTGTTTATATTAAGCTAGACTTTCTTGCTTAGTTGTGTCTTTTTTTTGTCATATGTTAGATAAGCCTAACTAAATGTTTTTTTCTATGTTTAATCAATTTTTTTGAAATGATGCCCTTATGTCTTTTCTTACTCATTATATAAATTTGTATAACAATATTGTGGAGCTTTTCTCCCCGGGCCTCTACTGAAAATGGACAAATATCCAGTTAGACTAGCCCGGTCAACAAATGTAAAATAAAAAAATAAAATAAATAAAGTTCTTATCTGTGTAAACCCTGTGTGAAACTTTCAGTTGCCTACCATGTTCTATAAATGTTTGTAAACTTATTGAAGACTGTAAACTATGTTAATTTGTAAATGTTACTAATGTAATATAATCTACTAACTTGGAGCTTTTCTCCCCGGGCCTCCACTGAAAATGGACATATATCCAGTCAGACCATCCCAGTAAACAAATGTAAAATAAATAAATACATAAATAAATAAATAAATAAATAAATAAATAAATAAATAAATAATTTAATAATAAATAATAAAAGAACATGAAAATACTAAACATCTATTTACAGTACAGAGTTTCAATAACAAGAAATATTAAAAGTAACACAGCTGGAAAGATTCACACAGTTACAAAAAAAAAACAATATTTAACTATTTTCATTATATCTTGGTAACTGATTTAGATAATTACTATCCCTAGTCACTTACCAGTGCAAGGAAAGATGAAGTGGGTGAGTGGTCCTTGTTATCAGATCCAAGACAGAATATAGAATACTGACAGCAATCTCCTACTAATATCTAAATATTATTTCTGGCTTATAGAATGACATCACACACATCTGACTCTGGTCATCTGACTCTGTTTCCCACACTATTTCCCAGCACTAGAAGCTGCCAGTGTTTAGCAACTATGTGCTACAATACACACTAGACCTTTAGCTAAGTTTTATTAAAGCATCTGGAAGTCATACAACAATAAACCAGTCCACTCTTCCTACAGGACCTACAAAGTATTATCTAGCATACACGTTGCATCTCTGGCTCCATTCAGAGTTGTGAGATAACATCTTTATGGCTTATCCCATAAAGTAATTTAATTTCAAATATATTTTAAAGTTGGCTGGACCAAGATTAACCTCTTCATTCCCAGTATCCTCTGTTACAATATATACATTTAAACAGTTAGAATAATGCATGTACATTTCTCTGCTTTCCAGCAGGGCACACTGTTGATACATTTTAACACAAGGAGCTTTACAAATGCATTGTTCAACACAAGCATCTGTACAAACCAATTTGATACACAAATGACATATAATTCTTTACAAAATTCTAGCTAGCTGTTCTGGCATATGTTACACATTCACTGACCTACTTCTCCTGGCATGGCTAGCAATGCCGCCTATCATCACAAAGTGCAAACAGCAAAAGTTTTGCAGAGTGTGTTTATAAACAAAAACTAAATAATACTTTTATAAAAAAAAGACTAAAGAGCACTATACGAAATAGAGCTTCTTTAGGTGATACCACAGTTGCCAATGACAGAAGAGAAGATGTTAACAATTCAGAGACATGTTAACACTAATATAGAAATACATTTATTCAAAAAAGTTATAGGAGAGACTGAGACAGCAAAAAGTCATCAATCTGAAATGAAAACCAGTCTTTCTTTTTCTTTAGATGGGAAATAATTGTGCTCAAAACTTAAGGTTCAAAGCTAATATGATTAACCAGCTAACAGAATGCATGTCAAAGAATATGCAAGTCACTTCTTGGCTTCATTAAAGAATATGTGAGTTGCTTCTTGCAACAGTAAAGTGTAAAGAAAGAGCAAGAAATATGATAAAGCTGGCTGGGATAGAAGCACAGATAAATAAAGAGGTGCAATACTGGAGCCAAACAGGTGCTGACTTGTTCTGGTTCAAATAACCAATGAGCCTGAAAAAGTGTGACTTACTATTCCAGTTACCATGAAGTAATTAAATTGCAAGATTCTACAAACTAGCTAGAAAACCAAAGTCTATCTTTTCAAGGTAGAGCACACTTGATGTTGTGATATTAGACAATGGCCAGCATTCTGAAGTCTGGAATTCAAATGGTTGGAAAGCCAGTAGGAGTTTATGTATAATCCCATTTGACCCACCATTTAATGGCTACATGGAGCGACCTAGTCAGTGAAGAAAACTGTATGCTAATGAATTAAACTCCACTGTAAATACTTTGCATGCACCTACAAATCTCTTTATGTCCTTATACTATATATCTCTTCTTTTACACTGTCTAAATTTTCTCAACTTTTACCTCATTGCCTACTCCTTTCACCAAAAATCCTACCTCTGTGTTTGTCATTGTACCAATAATATTTTAATAGTATTACTTCTTACAAAATATTTCTAAGTTTAATGGCTTACTCAAAGATATATTACTACTTTGTGACTTTACTGAGTCAATTTAACTGTTCCTTATGTATAATTTGAATGCTGCCCCTCATTGTAAATATATTAACTTAGGCACTTTTCAGTTGTTTGTAATATCTCAGCATTATTCATAACACAGTACATGTATATAACTAAATCTTTTTTTGTTGTTTTGTAATGTAGCACAAGGACTTGGAACAACCAATTAAACTAGTTAATAAACAAACAAACATAAATAAATATGAAGAGTCTTGGCAGTGGCTATCACTGTTGCAATCTTGAAGTTTGGTAATATAAGAATACTCCATTGCAGAATCTCAGTCTCTTACTATCTAATTTATTAAATGGGAAAATGCTTAAGAGGAAATATCTGACTGTAATTTCATTGATCATGTCAGAGTATCAATTTATGAGAAATTCTGAAAATGAATCAAGAAAGACAGAAAGATTAGTGTGACCTTAATACAGAAGAGATAATAAGAGATCTGGGGACCCAGGTAGATAGTAATCTCTCCTTTGACAATCATATTGCCAAAGTAGTTAGGAAATCCTTCTATATGGCCCATCTAATTACTAAAGGGTTTGCATCTAGAAATAAAGAGGTTATAGTGCTCCTCTACTTGTCACTCATTTGACCCATCATAGAGTACAATGCCCCATTTGGGATGTACCTCACAAGACACTTCCAACAGCTGGAAAGACCACAAAAGTACCTCACCAAGAAGATTACTGCCCTCAAACATATATCCTATGCAGCCCGACTGAAAAAACTCTGGCTGTACTCAGTGGCATATCGCTTACTCATAGGTGATCTCTGCCTGACTTACAAAGCCATGTCCAACTCAGAATTGATGGACATGCTCCCCCTAAAGAAATCCAAGTCACTGTGAGCCATGCGCTCTAGTGAGCTAAATCTTGCCACAACAATAAATAGAACATGGTGGAGGGATAGATTCCTGTCACAGAGACTCCCCATGCTTTGGAACAAAATTCCAAATTACATCAGGCAGAGCCCCTCACTAACACTCTTCAAGAGAAAGCTTGACGAGTGGATGGGTAACAGAAAATATACCCCTGGGATCACTTCATTGGCTCTGCTTGACAGAGGATCAGTTAATTAATCAATGGGGTGACGAAAGCCAACACACTCTGGCTAGGCTTATAAATGCCCTTGGGCAGATAGCCTAGCACCTACCAATGAACCTATGAACCTATAACAAGCATTCCATGAAACTGATAGATTTTGAGAAGGGAGGCAGAATGAGATTCGAACAATAATAGCAGAATCAGCAGCCTCAAACTGTAATAGTTGATCAAGTAACCGAATTGAGATACTTTGTTGTCTGAGGAAATGCTGGCCATTCCTTTAGGTAAAAACTTAAAACATCTCTTTATGACAAGAGTGTCAAATACAGAGAATTGTCATAATGGATAAAACAGTGTCCTTAGCAGTCACTTTTTTTCCATTGAGGATCACTCAAAAGTGGAATTATATATATTTAGGGAGCAACTGTCATAAAATATGTGGGGGCAAGACTGCACTGGAAAAAATCAATCTGTGCTACTTTGCCAGTAAAGCTGATTATTTAGTAATTAAGTAAACTAGCAAATATAATACATTTTGCTTTTATAAAGAAAGTAAGTGAATCATAAGTTTAAGAAATAGTAGCAGTCTTATTTGGTATGCAGGTTAGATGTTCACTGCAGCTTTACTTGATAATTACAGCAATTAAGCTTGGTTTCCAATCTAGGTGTGTTTTTGTGATTATTGGAGACGGTTGGAGTGTATTTTTACCTTTTGAACTTTCAAGCCTGAGCTAAACTAGCTGGCTCATCATGTCTGGAACCAAGGCCGATTTCCCTTCCATTTCCGTCCTACTTTGGTTGAAATATGGAAGTAAAGGAACGCTAGAGCAGCTTCAAAAGATTTGTGGCATCTGGGGGAGCCGGATTCACATGAGGGGGATTTTCTGTTATTGGAATGTTTACTCAACAAAGAGGTAACTATTTTTTACGATACTGGCTTGCTTGAAAAATATTTAAGCTTGGACCTGACCCCTAGGGGTGTTAGAGTAGACCGGTTACCCTCATTAGATTTTTCTGAGGAAGAGAATGACCTGTTTGAAGAGTGGAAGCAAATTGCTGTATCGTGCACTGCAGGTTGGTTGAAAATACTTGTCAGAAGAAATGTTAGACAGCGTATTAAAGTGGAGGAGGAGATTTTACAGTTACAGGACTGTTTGAGTAAATCTGTTCCTGTTTTGTCTTTTAATAACAGGATCAAAGAGATACAGGGCCATCTTAGTAAGGTCAAGGAGGCTGTGATTACATGGAAAAAGGGATAATTAGAACATGATATAAGGAACTATAAAAATGGCACCATTTTCAAGTGGCAAAGGAAAACGAGAAGGTGAAGGTCCAGAAGCGTTCACAATGGCAGCAAATCCCACATACTACATGATTCTTCGGCTTCTTCAGTTGAGACGGTGTCCAGTGGAAAGAAGAATGTGTCATTTGAGGAGACCATTCTGAATGAGTGTACTGTAGAAGAACAACCATCCTCAGCACAAGTCAAAACCAGGGGTCAGAAATAGCAGGGAGTGAATACATATGGTGGTGGCAGCAACAGCAGAAGAAGAAAGAACTAATGACACTTGTACTGACTTTAATGTTAATTCTGTCATCAATATTAACAATGAGGCTTGTATTTTGTCCAAGTGTGTGGCACATGAGGCCATTATTGTGAATCTTTCTGATTTAAATGTAAGTAATGATGTTGAAGCTTTATTATTGAAGGGAACCAAATTTGTTTCTACATTTTTTCCATCTTTAGCTGATGTCATTTTGAAAATAAGTCGTTTTTGTAGGAAACTACATTTAAAAGTGTTTTTTCAAAATCGTGTGCCTAATGACAATGCTAATAATGAAGTTAATAATGCAAATGAAGGGGACAATTTGAGTGCTTGCTCTGACGATTCACTTTTAAATGTGTCTTTATATCCCAATGAATTTTTTTTTTCCATAATAAATTTTTATTGAAATATATTTTCCAAAAACATTACAAAAATACAATAAACATCACACACATAATACACTATAACTACTACAAACCAGTTATACAATATCTACATGAAATGCTTCCTATATTTAATATATTCCTAAAATCAGTATCATGCTAATATAATATTGAAGACCTTTTCCCATATTTTCGGGTTATTAATATTTTTGTTAGTTTGTTTCAGAAGTAATTTATGTGCTAGTATATGTTTTATAACCACAAGCTTAAAATTATTCCATGATGTCTTATGTGGTTCTAGCCAATTTGTGGCTATATAGAGTTTCATCAGCAAAAAAATATTCATACAAATAATAGTTTGCGATCTGGAAAGCTCTCTTGGAGGAATGTGTAGAATCATAAATTCCCATGACAGTGTAGAACTTTGATAACCCATCTTTTGCAGTTGTACTTTAAGAGAGTTCCAAAGTTTATATACGCATTTACAACTCCAGAACATATGAAGAAGATCCGCTGTTTGATCTGCACAGTATGGACAAATTGGAGAATTCCTAGGGTTAAATTTATGTAATCTAAGATGTGTGTAATATGCATTGTTCCAAATAATCAATTGCGTGTACATCAGTTTTTGAAAAGAAAATGATTTCCTAGTTATATCAATTGCTTTTAATATCTGATTGTCTGTTACTGTTACTTTGTTTACCCAATACTCTGAAAGCAAAATTTTGTCCTGAAATTTCAAATCCTTAATTAATTTGTATGCAGTTGCTATAAATTTAGTGTCTTGTTGGATAGCTTGCCACAATTCAGAGCACTTATTCACAAATCCGGCTGCAGGTTTAAAGTTCCTAAAATAGCTCAAGGCAAGTTCTTTAACTTGTCTCATTATAACAATGTAACTTCTAGGTAGATTCATTTCCTGTCTAATTTGTAAAGCCGATAAGTCAAGTTTATTAAAAACATCAAATAGAGTCAGATTAACTATTAATGGAAATTTGCTGAGATCGATCAGCTGATTATTTAGTTTAAAATTAGGATTCCTGTGGAAAGGTTGAAGAACCATCATATATTGCAATAAATCTATGGACTGAAATAAAGTTTGCAAAGATGAGACACAGGTTATTATGTGGTTCATGACCCCATATTTAATCAGACTAATTTTGTCCATAAAGGGTAATACTTTAGGATTTATTTTCCTATCCAAAATATGCTTATGATTCAAGACCACCCAAGTTAGTATCCATTTTGTATTCGTTACATCATAATTAGCAATTCTTAAAATTTGATTAGCGTTTACAATCAAATAATATGCTTCAAAGTTTGGTAGCTCAAGTCCCCCTCTTGTTTTAGGGGTCATTAATTTCTCATAAGATATTCTACTTCTTTTTGGGTTCCAGATAAATTTAGCTAGATCTTTATGCATTTGTTTAAAAACTGCTTTTGAAATTGATAATTGGGCAGACCTAAATATGTATAACATTCGTGGTAGTATATTCATTTTCACTATTGATACTTTTGCTAATACCGGTAGTTTTAAATTCCTCCATCTGTCACAATCAGCTATTATGTGTTCCCATACTCATTTAACATTATTGTTATAAAAGTCCTTATTATCCATAGAGAAGTTGATACCCAAATATTTAATATTTTCTTTACATGTTAACTTCCCCATCAGGGCCATTAATGAAAAAGGTTTTGGGGTTCTTAACGGGAAGATATTCGTAAGTTAATTTTATAATTAGAAACTACCGAAAATTTGTTTATGAGCTTTAATATCTTTTCACTGTCCGAAATTGGGGTTGTACAATAAATAATAAGATCATCGGCAAATGCTGACATTAATATTTTATTCCTATAAATTATTGGTGCATTATGATACAAGTTTTACTTGATATATAAAAATAGGGGTTCTAGATATAGGTTAAACAATGAGGGGGACATGGGACAACCCTGACGAGTACCATTTTTAATCTGTATTCTGTTAGAATAAGTCCTATTGATGTATAGCGTAGTGTATGGATTACTATATAATATTTGTAGTATCTGAATGAATTCTTGGGGCAAATTAAAATAGGGTAACACATCAAACAAAAACTTTATGTCTACTCTATCAAATGCTTTCTGGGCATCTATTATAAGAGCATAGATATTAAAGTTGTTTTGTTTAGCATACGTCATCATATTATGCAGTGTAAATGTGTTATCGCTAGTTTGTCTAGTTGCCAAAAATCCAGCTTGTTCCTTAGAAATTAGATATATCAAAACCTTCTTTAGTCTCGATGCTATAATTGATGTTAAATTTTTCATGTCCACATTCATTAGTGCTATTGGTCTGTAATTATCTGAGATCTGGGATTTAAGGGATGTTAATCATGTGGACATTGTAAAATCTGTAGGAGAATCCTTAACTTAGATGGAACTCTTATAAATGGGAAAAAATATAAGGCTATGGAGTTATTTAACTGTAGGTCCTGCGGGGTGGTTTATATCATTGGTTGTGGATGTGACCCTACTAGGTGGTATATTGGGCAAACTAAGAGAATGGTAAAAAATCATCTAATGGAGCATCTGGGTGACATAAAACATGGCAGGGTCAAAAATCCTGTGGCAGAACATTTTCAGACTGTTCATGCTGGTCTTGATTCCAGTTTATTTTTTTAGTGTTCTGGCCAAACCATTCAACAAACAGGGTGATGTTTTTCTGACTGAATTATTAAAATTAGAGACCAAATTTATTATTAATTATGGCACATTATTCCCTAGAGGTTTAAACCAGGAATTTAGTATTAACATTTGTCATTAAATGATGGTTTGTTTGTCTTATGCTGCAATAGTTTGATTTTTGGTTTATTTTAATGTAATGTGATATGTCTCTTTTTCACAAACGTCTTTTCCTCTCACAAAGGATGTCATTTATGCTCATCTTGTTCACAAAGTTTTTTTATTTTTCTATATATTAGGCTATTATAGCAATTAATAAGTGAATGTGATGTTTTATCTTGGGCATATAATGTATTAATACATTCATGTATTGAACTTCATGTGTCACACAACTTGGATTTGTTTTTATGCATTTTGTATTTTTCATGTTCTATTATGCACTATGTTTTACTCATTCATATGTATAAGTGTTTCTGATATGTTGAGACTTGGATGGATAAGATAGTGAAGGGTTAATTAGAAACACTCACTGTTTAACACGTTTGCAATTGAATGAGTCATATCAAGCCTAAATGGTGTACATTTAAATATGTTGTGCCTTATGGTGTAAAAATGATTTCCTTTGAAAGGCTGTTGATCTGAGGTACCGGAAAGCACCAGTAAAGAGTTTTTAGTCTACCCTTGGTGTGTCTTCACTTTTATTTCAGCTTGGTTTCCAGTCTAGGTCTGTTTTTGAGATTATTGGAGATGGTTGGAGTGTATTTTTGCTTGCTGTGAGGTTCCCTGGTGCAGAATCTGCTGAGCTGGTGGTTGTTGGGGGAGACAAATAGGTCCACCTTCGGGGTACCACATTTCTAGGTCACGAACTTGAAGGTGTTGTGGCTTAATTGCCACTCATGTGGGTCTGGGAGATTTTTGCTTAAGTTTTCTGTCGGAATATTTAGGTTGCCTGGCAGGAATTGTGCTACTAGTTGAATATACATGGCTGAGGCCGTGTTCCAAAGGGCCATGGCTAGCCTGCAGATTGGGCAAGAGTGGGTCCCCCCTGTTTGTTGATGTGCCACATCACTGTAGTGTTGTCGATTGTGATTAGTAGAGGCCCGGGAGAGAGTAGGGATCTGAAAGCTGTCAGAGCATGCTGAACACACAGCATCTCCTTTTGGTTGATGTGCAAATTAATTTGATTTCGGCTACAGTGGCTCTGAATGCACCTGCCATCCAGGTGTGCACCCAAGGCATAGTCTGATGAGTCTGTGGTTAGGGTCTGGGAGGTGTGGGGTTGTGAAAAGGGAAGTCCCTTGTTGTGGTTGCATGCTGCTGCCCACCAAAGAAAATCTTTCCTTAGACAAGGTATCATAGGTATAATAGTTTCCAAGTCCTGAGAATGTTGACACCAAAGGCTTTTTAAGTACCACTGATGTTTCCTCATTTGCAGTCTGGCATATGGAATTAGTAGAATGTAGGAGGCCATGAAGGATTTTCCTTGCAGATAACTGGGTTCTGGTGGGCAGTTGAGAGAAGTAGCCTGTCAGGTAGGTTTGTTTTTCTGGAGTAAGGAATGCCATCTGGGATGCTGTGTCCAGGCTTGCTCCCAGGAATGCAATTTTTTGACTGGGAACTAGTTTGGATTTCATTTGTTTATAGTGTACCCCAGTGAGATTAGTAGGTCCTTTGCAAATGTCAGGTCCTGCAACAGCTTTTCCTGACTGTCTGCCTGAATCAGGCAGTCGCCTAAGTAGGGGTAAATTTGAATATTTCTTTGTCTGTAAAAAGCAATGGCTGGAGCCAGGCATTTTGTGAAAACTCTGGGAGCAGTGGATAAGCCAAAGGGAAGTGAAGAGAACTGATAATGCATAGATCCTGGCCTGAAACTTAGATATTTCCTGCAAGTGTCTCTGAATGGGATTTGCAGATAGGTCTCTTTTAGGTCTAGGGTGGCTAACCAGGCATCTTTGAACAGCATAAGGAGAAGCTGCTGTTGGGTGAACATTTTGAATTTTGGTACCACCAGGAAGGTGTTTAAAATGGATTAAGACTGGACACCAGGTGCCTCTTTTCTGGGTACCAGGAAAAGTCTGGAATAGAAACCTTGGCCTATCTGCTCTGCAGGAACAGGTTGAATTGCCCTCATGGAGAGCAGGGAATGAACCTGGCTTTATGCCTCTGCCCACTGGTTTGGAGGGAGATCTGGGAACCCTTTTGGGGTTGGCAGAGTGTGGACATAAAATTTGTACCCCTGGGACACTGTGTTGAGGACCCATCGATCGTTGGTGATGCAGGCCCATTTTTTTGCATGGAAGGCAAGGTTTCCTCCTAGGGGCACAAGCAGGTGGGCAGAGGTGAGAGGTGGAGTTGAGAAGTCATTGTGAATTCTTTCTATAATTGGGTGGCTTAGCACTCCCTGTTTTAGAAGTGGAAGCACGTACTCCATTGCTTAGATCTCTGCATACCCTGAGACTGCTGTCTGGGGGTCTGCTTTCCCTAGGTCTAGTTTGAGGTGGCCATGAGGGGGCTAGAAAGGACCAATGTTTTGAGGGGCAATGCCTACTGAATCTTGGAGGCTGGACTTGAAAAAAGTCTTTAACTGTCTGCATAGACTTAGCTTTTTCTTCCATCTTTTTTAAAACCTCTTCTGCTTTAGTGTCAAACAAATTGTTTTTGTTCAGTGGTGCATCCAATAATTTTGATTTGACATGGTCTGGCAAGGTCTGTTCTTTAAGCCAAGCATGCCTTCTAAGTAAGAACCTGTGACTGCTGCCCTGCAGGATGCTTATAGGGTGTCAAAATCACATTGCAGCGTATGCTTACTAACTTGGCTTGCAGAATGCATAAGCTTCTGTAGTTCTTTATTTTCTGCACAGTCAGGGAAAGTAGATAATTTTTGTTTAATAAGTTCCATAGTATGTTGCTGGTATTTCAGCATGTGGAACTGACAATTTAATTCTCTAATGGCAAGAGTTGCAGAGGTGTATACTTTTTTACCCCATCTGTCTTAAGCTCGGGAATCCCTGTCTGAAGGGGTGGGATTCTTAGCTGTGGTTGCTTTTATTCCTTTAAGTCCTTGGCAGATGACCTCTGGGTCAGCAGTAGGATTTTTGAAAAGAAATTTGTGTGAGTCAAGGACTCTGTAGTACCTGTCAGGTTTCCTGGGAGCCGGAGGTAGAGTATCAGGAGTTAGACTTCATTCCATAAAACATCATCCACAACATCCAGAACTGGCGGAATAGCTAAGGGTCTGTGCTGTGGTAAATGTAAGAATTCCCGGAGTCTCTTTTTGGACTGAGGATAATCCTGGCATTCCCAGTAGAAATGCTCTCTCAAGGTATGTAGGATTTCACAAAAAGAAAAATCATCTGGAGGAGAGGCAGAAGGAATGGATTCATCCGCATCAGAATCCTCATAAGCCGATAAGGACATGTCTTCATAATCAGAAACCTCAGAGTCATCGGACTCCTGGTCAGATAAAGCTGCTGGGGACAAGTCTCTTTTCCTTTTAGCAGGGGTAGGCTGGCTTCCCCTAATCAGCATGTTAAGGTCTTCCACCATTTTAAGCATTTAAGATTGAAGCATGGAAGCAGGTGCTTGATGTTTGGTCATCATTTTTTTAGGCTTAGTGCATACTCTGGGCATTAGAAACTCGGTAGTTTTAGAAAGAACTGAAGACGTGAAAGAAGCTGTCGGTTTGTGTCGAATATCGGTAGTGCAAAGAACTTCCTCAGAAGCTGGTGCCTGCACAGTGGCTCCAGACTCATTCAAGGTAGAGACATCTGCAGGTTCCATAGTCAAAAAAGAGTATTGTAGCATACCGGACTCTGAACAGGTCTTGGTAGCGGCCTGCAAATCCATAGAAGTTAGCATCAAGGGCTGTGAAAGCACCTCACTGAGTACCGGCGAACTGGCGGCTAGCTTAATGGAAGTGTTGTTGGCAGTTTTGGACCTGTGTGGTCTGTCTCTGTCTTTATTCCTATGTTTTTTCAGAAGATCGGTAGTTGGATGGCTTACCGAAGCCATTTTGGAATACGGAGATCGAGAGTGAAAGTTTTTAGCTAAGATAAGGGCCCAATGATGTATAGTTCTGGCATTGAACAAAGCACAAAACCAACAGCAATGGACATCGTGGTCTGGGCCTAAACAGGTGATGCAGTAAGAATGGAAATTTTGGTGTGGTATTTGCTTTCCAAAGGCGAGACAATTAACTTTTTATGACATTGGTTAGAGCAAGAAAAAAGATCCCCAATGGGGTACTTAGCTTTAGAAGACTTCAACTTCAATTTCGGAAATAAAAACTCTGGTAGCGGCTGACCAGCACTAGTGCAAACTACTTCTGCTTTGGGCTCCTCGGCAAGAAAAACTGATGTAATGGCGTCGGCTGCCTGTTTTATACCCCAGATGACCTGACGTCAGTCCTGGAGTGACAGCAACTGATGCAGAAATACCAAGCCTCTTGTATACGGGCCGACTAAGGGCTACCCCTGGCAGGATAATCCAAGTGTGATGACTGCAACAGTGAAACATGAAGAACATCAGCATTCCTTCAAATTGCCCATGGATATGTGTGCTGTCTGAATGTGAGCAAATATGTGCTTATTGTGATAGGATGGTGCCTCATTTAGGAATAGTTACTCTCTCTTCTTGTACCTAGTGAGTGTAAGAATAGGCCTGGATTCCCTTGTAATTTTGAATCAAATTAAGAGAGCAATCACAGAATGAGTGAGTGAATGACTGTTTCCTGTATACTTTTATTATTAACTTTAAATTATTTTATTTTAAACATTTGTTACCAGGGTAAGCCCAGTAGACATGAATGTCCCATTTTCATGGGTGACCCAGGAGCACGCTCTCATTAAGTGACTTGATCAGAGTTACACATAGACAAGACAAATCTAGTCTGAAGGAATCAAACACTGTACCCTGAGCAACAAGAAGTAAGACATTAATAGCTCAGAACCTTAATCCTCTGTGCCAGCTGTCAAACAGGTGTTACACACACCTGCAGCACATAGGAATACCCACACTTATAAACACATAATCACATTCATGAAATTACACATTTATCCCTTGAACTCATTTTGAAGTGTTTTGTGAACTACTATAAAACAGTTGTTCAGATCAGTTGAAGAGTTAAAAGAAACATTATGAATGCTTTCTTCCTCATGTCATCTCGTAAACGAATTGGGCCCTCATGATGACCTGGCTAACCTTACCAACAGCACCACCTTGGGAGAACCAGTAAAGGGCGATTTAGCTTACTGCCAATGTCAGCAAACCCATCTCAGATTAAATAATGTGGCCTAGCCCAGTACTGAACTACTGTAAAGGATGCTAAGGAAAGGGATACATGTTGAGTGACTGACAACAGTTCCAGCAAATGCAAATAAACTAGAAAACCATTCAATGAAACTACTTACATGAAACCTTGGAAGCATACCTTTTTTGCAGATGGGCAAGCCTCCTGTGTCCACCCATATGGTGGGACACCCTCATGTTACTTAAAGTTATACCATTTATGCGGTCATACATCGGTGGAGAAAGATGAAACTCTACTACCATTAAAGGCAGTTTCTGTGAACGGCTCTTAACTTGTGCAGCAGGAATCATAAATAAAGTACAGCAGCATTAAAGACCATGGCGTTTACTTTGCTTTTCCAAATAGTACTTTAGCAGTGTAGCCTTATAAAGGCATGCCTGTTGGAGTGCAGTCATATTCGGTAATGAGTAAATCAAGGCCCCAAGGCAAGGAGAATGGACTATTAAAAAGTCCCTGAATGAAGGTTTAATTGACTGTGTCCCCGTGATCATCTCTTGTCTGTAAATGTAGGAACAAAAATGCAATCAAAAGTGGTGATACTTAACAGTTAACTACATTATGGAAAATAAATCAAAAGAAAAAATGTTTTTTGTTTTCTTATCAACACTGAGAGCTTAAACAATCAATCACCCAATAAGAGAAAGCTTGAACTACCTCACCCTCTATACCTTACCCTACTGTAATCATACATATATATATATATATATATATATATATATATATATATATATATATATATATATATATATAGCTATATGCAACTAGAGGGCTGACCTGCCACTTCAGCATACACTACATCGACCACAAACAGCCAAAACTCACTTCACAGACAAACTAGTTCACATATGCTGAGCACGAACATCAGTGTATGCAAAACTAAAACAAAAAAAAAGGAAACAAAACAGGTAAAACATAATTTTTTACCAGATGCCAAACCTGATTGCACCCCTCACACCTTCTGATAACTATATATATATATATATATATATATATATATATATATATATATATATATATACATATACACACACACACACACGCACACCACCTCAGGGATCTCAAAAAAATGGGGAGAGGGCAAAATCCCACTCCACACTGTATAGCAATTCTGCATGCAAAATAGCCAGCATCATCTGATATAAAGCAGCAGTCATAAAAACATTCAATCCAAAATGAATAACGAAAAAACACACAGAATATATATATATATATACATATATACACATATATACACACACACACACACACACACACACACACACACACACACACACACACACACACACACACACACACACACAGATATATTAATAGATATATAAAGAGATATCAATATATTTTTATAAATATAGGTGAATTGGTTTTAGTCAAGTGTGGCTTAGGTCAACATCTGTTTTGTTGAAAAACTTTGGTAGACAAAACGGATGGTCAACAGTTGTCTAAGATCAATTCTCCAGGTTGGGGAATATGGCCTTTTCTCAAGGATTCTGCAATATCTTGGCTGGAATAAATAATTAGCTGGGGGTCAAAAGATGGATCCCATACAAAAAACGGGTCTACCTGACATTGTCGACACTCCAGAATGCCGACAGCCATATGGCCAACACCATATGATCGACATTCGGAATGCCGACAATGTGGAACCGACATCTCACTATAGTGCAGAATGGAAAGATTTCCATTCCTGCACTGTAGTGCGATCTCGGAGTTTTTATATTAAAGTGATGGGGGTGTGCAGGGGGCGGAGCCCCCCTGCTAGAAGTTGAAAGGGAATTGTATGTTCCTTTTGTATGGTTTTATTCCATTGTCGAGATTTCGGTTGTCGGTGATGTGTTGTCGGCCATGTCGTTGTCGGTGTTGTGCGCTTTCGGTCTTTTCAGGTAGATCCCAAAAAACATGTTCTTAAGTTTGCGTATTCTAAGGTTAATTCTTGGAAATTGTGCATAAGACTGTTGATGTTTTGTGACATTTACATGTCAGTGTTTAGTACATGCTATGTATATGGATAGTTATCTATCTATACAAATCAAATATTTAGTAATGAAAAAATATAAAAATACACTTCACCCTGCATGTTCCATCTTTAAATTTTGAAACACTGAACAGCTTGCAAATACTTTCTAAGTACAAAAGCTGTATTAATTAAGTTTAAAAATATCCTCCTGAAAACTGATACTTTTATTAGAAACACGGGCAGGTTCTTGGACAATGCGGGGTCCTTTGTCCATCACTTATCAACTTTCATTAGAAAATCAGTCTACCATAACCAACTAATTATTACTTCATGTCCATAAAGTTACTAGCCCACTTTAATCCTCCATTATCTCGCTCATTAGAATAGAATTCTCCCTTTGGCATTTATCTATCTATCCAAGTATATCGTCCAGCAAGGAAATACACTTCTTCAAGAAAAATTCAGAAGTATGAGCCCCAAAAGTTATACAAAGTGCCTAAAATCTATTATGGCTCTTATAGACTTTTCTGTAGTGATCTTTTTCTGGCATAATAGTCTGCAAGTGACCCTAATCTGCTTGATCACGTACATGTTTGTGTAATTGGAGGCACCACAATTGCCCACTATAGGGAACTAAACCTTCATAGTAATATAAACATGACCTGTCAGTGAATAGATTTCTCTCCCAAAAGATACCCTATCCTTTGAATATGCTTCCACACCACATTGGCCAAAGTAGTTCCCTAAGTCTCTTCAAATCTAACTTAGACAAATGAAAGAACAACTCTAAATTCACCCAGACATAGCACCTTGGTCTGTTATGGACAAGGGAGGTAGGTAAACTGCAGTGGCTAGCCTCAGAATGGTTTTCTAGATCTGTGGACTATTTTATAGTGATGATGTAGCCTATGAATTGTTTGATATGCTTTAAGAAAGGTTTTGTTATTATTATTGTTAGTAGTAGTATAGAAATACTGTACAAAGTATGGAAATAGTGTACATAAGGAAAGCTGGTAGTAGAATGCAGGAATTCAGGAATTCATCAAAAGAAGAAGTAATGCAGGAGCATGTGGGATATAGAAAAGCTAGTCCCCACTAAGAAGGAATACTGGTTGGATAACAAAGAGACTAAGAGAACAGATGCAATACTAAAGAACAAAGCATCAGAGAACACTCTATCAGCTTCTGAAAAATGACTCAGAAGAGTGCACAAAGAAACCCGATCAGGTTGCAAGCAAAGACAGAAAAATAAAGATGATAGACATCTGAAACCCTTCATAAGGTATACCAGCAACACCTGCTCAATAGTCCATAGGATTTTGAAGACAGATGGAAAGAGTAGTTCCAGCTTGCATCTGAAAGAAGAAAGCCCCACAGAAGATGAAGTGCTATAGAAACTGTCTACAATGAAAGAAGAGCTTGAACTAGAAGAAGTAAGAACAGCACTAAGAAAAAAAAATGAAGTCAGGGAAAGCAACAAGGTCAGATGAGGTCACAGCAGATATGATCAAGATGTTGAGTGAGTTATGGGAGAAATAGTTTAAGAGAGTACTCATAGAAGCATGGAGGAAAGGTGCATCCCATATCCCACATTATTATTTATTTATTTATTATTATTTATTTATTTGCTTATTTATTTATTCCAGTTTGATGACCGGGGAGGTCCACTGGGCTTGGAGGGCCCATTTTCAGTGGAGGCCTGGGGAGAAAAGCTCCACAACACAAAGTTTACTTAGAATAGTTTCAAAGACAGTTTGCATTACAAACAACAGGTTGCATTCAAAAAAAGAAAAAAAAAAACATGACTGGAAAATAAGCATTCTAGTGCCAGTGTAGAAGAACAAAGATGACATTCACAGCTGTGGGTAATATAGAGCTATCAAACTCCTGTTACACTGCATGAAAATGCTTGAGCGGGTCATTCATAAACAAATATGTAGAGTAGGAGACAAGGAAGATGGGAGATGGGCAGTTTAAATCAGATCAGCACAACCAACCTAATATTTGCAGTAAAACAGATAGTTAAGAATAAACTAGAGATCAGGAAAGAGTGCAACTTGGCATTCCTAGCCTTAGAACAGATAACAAGGTCAACAAGAGAGATGATTTGGGGAGTCCTGTGATGGTCTGAAGTCCCAAAAATATTGGTAGAATTAGTGTAGGCTATGTGAAAGGACCCAGTGATGCAAGTACAAACAGTGTGCTCACAAAGGGTGCATGTGTATCAGGGCTGTGCTCATACTGCTGATGGACTATGTTAGCAAACTTGTCGGTAGGGACAGATGTATGCAGAAGATGTGGCATTACAGAAAGACTCTGAACAAGAACTTCAGCAAATGATCAGGGAATGGAATGCAAAACTGAGTCCACACAGGATGAAACTGAGTAAAGACAAGGCAGTTGTCATGACTGCAAATGTGGGAATCAGAAAAATCTGAAAAATGACATAAAAGGGATTATAGTGGAGCAAGTTAACAGCTTCAGCTATCTGGGAGGGGTGATAGAGGAGAAGAGAAGTCTGAATATGGAGGTGAAGGCTAGAATCAGTGGGGCTGCAGCCAACTGGCACAGAACATCAGTGGTAGTGTGTGACAGAAGAATGCCAAAGCAGCTGAAAAGTAGGATGCACAAACCAGTGGAGTGACAAGTACTTATGTGTGGTACAAAAACATGGGCTATGAAGGCAGAGCTTTCAAGGAAGCTATAGATGATGGAGATGAAGTGCCTGAGATGGGTGGTAAGATGCACATTGTGAGACAGACAAACAAATAAGGACATCAGAGCAGAAGCCCAAGTAGCTCCAGTTGCAGAAAAGTTCAAAGAAAACACATTGCAGTGGTCCTGGGACATGTGAAGGAAAGTAGAAAATGATCTGGTGAAAAAAAATGGGAAGACACAGGAGGAAGGCAAAAGGAAACAAGGGCATCCAGCAAAGAGATGGATCGATTGTGCGAAAGAAGACCTGCGATAGTCAGCCATGACTGAAAAAGAAGGGAAGAGAGTGGTACTGAAGCAAATGAAATGGTAAAAGCTGATGCACCACCCCAACCTCATGTAGAAAAGGGGAAAGGGGGTTGATATTATTATTATTATTATTATTATTATTATTATTATTATTATTATTATTATTATTATTATTATTATTATTATTATTATTATTATTACCCTTGTTTGCTGTTGTTGTGATACAAAAGAACTTGGTTGGAGCTACATGCATTTCCAACAATATTTGTTCTATCAACCAAAAATACATTACTTATTCTTAAATGATGGATGTTTGCAAAAAATAGTTAGCAGATATTTTGTTGATAGCTGCCATCACAGCACTGTACAGTTCTGCTAATCAAAACTTCTTGTTTGTTCTGTGTGCCTAACAATACACACATGACAGTGAGCATTTTCTTTTTCATACACCCACTGTGCATGATTCATGGCCTAGTGATGTGCCTGTAGAAAATTACTTTAGTAAAAGTAAAAAGAAGTTCAGCAAACTAATCTTTTAAAGTCAGCAGATAGCTAGCATACATTATAGAATATGTGATGTGAAAAATCTTAGTCATCACTGATGTTGTTTCAAGTGCTTCAAGAGTCACAGAAAATACCATATAAAGCCCCATGTCTGAACTGGTCAGTGGCATTAAGACCCATCCTCCTTGCACTGATATTAATTTGTCAGTGTTTTATGATAATGATCGCAACCACAATGTACTGCAAGTTCTATTTTAATAGCTACAGAATACATATGTACTAGAATTCTATTATACGTATGTATGTGATCTACTGTAATGTTGTAAACATTCGTCATAAAATGACTGAGATAATAAGAGCTAATTATTTGCATCTTAACTAAATAGGATTAATTAGTGGAAACCTGCCTGATGGCAGGATTACCAGTTAGCAAAAGCTGTAGGAATGAGGTCAGTTGGTGGTAAAGAGGTTTCAGAATTCATTATAGAAGCTACTGCAAATGTTATTATCAGTTAAAATATGTGTACTGACCTGGTGTTTAAGAAGCAATTTCTAGCTTTGCAGCCTAATAGCATAATTTCTATCCAGAGTTACTGAAACTTGTCTTTTACCATAGTAATATTTCTATTAAATAGCAGTATTTTTCTGTTCTCTGCCCTTTTTTCTTAGATTGCTCTGAGAGAGATGCTGATACTTATGTTTCTGTGTGTGAGCACATGTAAAAATGTTTATTTGCAGTGTGTGTGTGCATGAGCATGCCTGTGTGCACTCGTGTGTGTTTGTTCTTTTATTTCATATGTTTAAACAGTGTTACTAAGGAAAGCTGCATGTATGTCTGAGCGCCACCCCTTGAAGTTTCTTTTAATGTGTTTTAGTGCAATACTCCTCCTATACTGACATTCATAATCCTCTGGTATGGCATCACTGTCTGTTGCAAGGAGAGAAACAATGATGTAACAGCACTGCTTTACAAGCTCATCCTCAGTGATAATTAAAGAAATACAATAATACAACAATGATGAGAGTACAGGCCAGCCTGCCACTAACAGTGCAAGGAAGCAAGGAAAATGTATGTCAGACAATACTAATTAAAGCAAAAAGATGGAGAAAATATAGCAGGAGACACAAAGCCTGAAAACGAGGAAATTAAGGTATTCTCAATAAAAATCAGAGATAGATTTTATAGATCATTAAGGGAACAAAAGAAAACAGACTAGGAAATAGTGAACCTTAATACTGAAAATGGATGGGAGAGAGGGATCTTGAAAAGCATTGATACTAACTAACTAGCCCTGCTCTGCCTGCAGAAAGGAAGACAGGCGTATTTATCATGGCCTGTCTGTGGAAATTACATTGGCAAGAGGGTGGATCCCTTGTCCTTTCTCAAAAGAAAGGGTTGAAATCACATCCCATTGTTAAACTAGATACAGAAATAAATGCTAACATGATTCACCCAACAGTCATAGAACTGAGGAGAGAATTTGTAATGGCACTTATATTTTAATTAATCATTGGAAGAGAACATGATTCCTGAAAACTGTGAAATGACCAGTGTAAGACCCCTTTGATACCTCTATAGGTGGCCAGTGTGAAATTCTGAAAGTGTCAGCTGCCCAATGCATAAGACACTGAGAAACACACATCAAATTATTGTTTGCCTTAGGAAATGCTGGAGTGATTTCTAAGTGAGTAGTAATTCCCTTATAATTAGAATTCTCTCAACTTTGGGTTGGTTTGACCATGGAGATAGTATGCATAATTTCTGGAAGTATGGGGAGTGGCTTGCCCCACACATAGAGTAAGTGGTGCGGAGACCATGCTCCCCTGTAAAAGAAAAATACTTGTAGTTTAAATTGGTTGCCTTTTGTATTTTGTGTATTAACGTTCAGCATTTTTGATGCTCAGAGTTTTGCCATTTACTGTTTCATACTGGAACCATCCTCCTTATATAAGAGCTGAAACAAGACAAAGGCTGAAAACTACAAGCTTGACAGTTTGACACTGATAGCAGGGAAAACTTCCAAATCACTCCTAAAAAAAAGCATTTTGGAATATTGGAAGCTGACCACTGAATCCAAGGTAGCAAGGATTCGCAGTGGGAAAGTCATGCCAAACCTTTTTGAGAGTTGTTTGCTGGATCACAAAGGTAGAAAGAGTAAGGAAAAAGCTGAAGAGAAGATCTAGTTAAGAAATGGGAAGACATTTTACATGGTGCAGAAGAAATGGTTAACATATTAGAAAACACAGGAACAATAAAACTGCAGAAGGTGAATCATTAAATACACCTGTGTGTCATGATGTCACAATCTCTTAAAAGGGCAAGCTTTTTAGCTTCTAGATCTCTCAAGCATTAATGTTTTTTAACAATGTGAAGTTTTACATTTGTTTGTTTTGCTTTACCTGGCAGTGTGGTTTTTTTCTTTAACATATTAGAAAAGCTTGAGTAGGGCATATCTGATAGAATGGAAAAACATTGGCTAGATAGAGGGACACAGAGAGGAATAGTAAAAGAACTGCACATATGTCTCTACTTTAACCTGGATAACTCACAGAAATCAAAAGGTTAATGTGGACTTGAAACCACCTTTGCAATTATCCATAAAAAATTGTACATACACACACACACACACACACACACACACACACACACACACACACACACACACACACACACACACACACACACACACAGTCAGTTGACTTATTTACCAGTGGTATTTGTATGTTCTCACTCCTTTTCACAACTAGAGTCCAGTCCAGTCCTAGCACTCCTCTCACTCAGTCTATTTCACTATCTAACCAGTATGTACCTCTTGCAAAATAACAAACTAATCAATAAACTTAAAGCTGGCTCTCAGGCAATAGACATTCCACCAGAATTACTGAAGATCATGGCTCCTCCCACTCCCTACTTTGCTAAAAATACTCACAAACAGGTCTGTCATGAAACAAATGGTTCTGTGCTACTGGAAACATACACTTGTGGCCATTTTCCATATGACTGTCTCATTTACCTCTCTTATAATAACTGTCGCACTAGCTTACAAGCACCAATTCAAAAATTGTTCAAAAATTCAGGCACCAAAAGCTACTCAAGCACCTTTTAAATTTCAGTCTAATTTTTTATGCTCATGATGGTTGCAGAACCAGCCAAGGTTCTAATAAAACACTCTTTGGTCATTTTAGATACATATAACAAAAGCTACACCATGATAACTTCATTGGAACAATCTTACTGGGCTTTTCAAAAGCATTTGTTACTCCGTCCCTTACTAAACTATTATAAATGCTTTAAAACCATTTTTTCTCTATTAGAATTCTTTTTGATTTACTAGTTACTTTAATTGTAGGTCACAGGTTTTAAACCAGAAAAACTCTATCTCATCACAGCTCCCAATGAGCATACAATTACCTCAGGGCTCAGTAGCTGGAGCACTCCCTTTTAACCTCTGTGTGAGGAATAGGTCTCATCCCATGTGAAATGCCAAAGTCATGTAGTATGCAGATTATACCACCATTGTTTTCTCCTGTGGTTTTCCAGATACTCTCTGCCCTATTTTCATATTTCATTTCTCCTTTCTTCAATCATGCTGAATACCCGAATTCCACAAAAAATAAATTACTGCTCTTCTCCCTTTACCAGAATGTCACACAACTTAATTCAGTGCTCTTCTCCCATAAGTCATTTCTTTCAGTAATTAGCACCAACCATTCTTCAGCATCAACAGATGTGATCACCTCTCTCAGACAAAATTATTTCTGTATTATAGCACTTGATACATTACCTATAGAAGAAAAAGATTCTGATAAATGTCTTGAAGTAACCATTCACAACTACTGCAAAATTTTTCCCTGATAGGACTGGCCCATTGGCTTTTCTACCTTCATCCAATCAGGTCATTCATTCCACAGAGTAAGAGGAAACCAAGCAAGATACAAACTTCCCAGGGCTGGGCAAGAGCCCTATGGCCCATCTGTTCTTGTCCAGGCTGTCCAATTGTTCCACTCATTCCCCAGTGGGGATAGTCAAGAAATAAGTGAGTGGGCTAGCTCACTAGCCTTGGAGATTGACATACCTTTCCCCCAGTGAAGTGACCCTTTCCCTTGCAGTGACTCTCCAAGGTCATGCTGCAGGGCACATGCTTCAGTATGCTCGCTCAGCTATGAGCATATGACACTTGCTCATAAACCTGTGATCCATGGATGCAGCACCCAGTGCTCCCACTAGGTGTTACCTAAGTTACAAGCCAGAGGCACCTCACTCCTCTTCGGATGTGCAAGCTAGTGGTGACCACTCACTAACATCCCAGTTGATCAGCTCTTTTAGGTTTCCTAGCCATTAATTAAATTTAATAGCCATAGTCAGGACTTATATCCCTCTCTGCAACCGGAGCTAGCTAGACAGCCAGATCAAATGCAGATCACTCATACCTACAGCAATGTCTCTGCAGTTTCTCAAATCATGCCTGCAGCACAGGTTTTATGACAAGAATCTTCCCACAGCACTTACAGCCCATATGCAAATAATACCCTTGTGTACGCAGCTGGATATGCACAGTCCTACTCATTATATTGCATGACTGTACAAGAAAACAATGTAGTAAAAATGTGAATTTCCAGTGCAACTTTATTAGGTTATAGAAATAATCCCTCAGGCCACTGTGAATGCATGCAGTATCATGAGCTTGTAAAAGCAACACTGTCCCCTAAATAAAGAATGTTTCTACTAACTGCTATCATAATTTTTTTCACAGAACTCCTTATCTTTACTCAATCCCAGTGCTGCTGATATATATCAGGGATCAACAAGAATCATACTGTCGTCTCCACATCCAGTCAGATAACTTGCATCATTGTAGCTACAGAAAGAAATGATTATAGTTAGCCATTGTGATGACACATTAAAGGCATCCAGCTCAGATCTATGAAATTGTTTCTGTTTGTAGAATGTGTGAAAGCATTTTTTCCTTGAAAGCAGCCCCATGGTAGGATTGGCAGCTGTGGGAATTCCCACAAACACAGAAATACTTAACAGAAAGTTGTCCTATGTTGTGATTGCCTGTTGCAGGGATTTCTTAAGTGCGCCTTACAAATACAGAGAAGATGGAATGGCTGGGTAAATAAATGCCTTAACATACAGAAGTTTATTTATACAGAACATTACAAGACAGAACTGCATCTGTGTACATAAGGCAGTACGATAAGTTTGCAGATGTATACCTGTTTTGCATGCATCATCCATCATCCAGCAACATGCATGCTTGAAAGAACAGATTATGAAACATTTTAAATGCCTTTTTCCCTGACAATAGCTTTGTGTATGTATATATATATATATATATATATATATATATATATATATATATATATATATATATATATATAAGATGGTCAAACTTTGAAAAGCTCAACTTTCATATGGCCGAAACCATATGATCAAACTTTTGAAAGTTTGAACGGTTTGAATGGGGATCTCCATAGAGGGTGGAATGGGAAGATTTCCCTTTACCGCAATGTAGTGTGATCTAAGAGTTGGTATATTTAAATAGTGGGGGTGTGGGAGTGCAGATGGGGCTTGCCCCCCACCCCCTTGCTAGCACTGTTTAGTTTTTTTTTTTTTTTTTTTTCACATTGTCGAATGTTCAATCATATGGTCTTGGCCATATGAAAGTCGAACATTTGGATGTTCAATTATGTAAAGTAGACCCATATATAATATATATATATATATATATATATATATATATATATATATATATGTGTGTGTGTGTGTGTGTGTGTGTGTGTGTGTGTGTGTAAAATCTCCAAGTACAGAGATCAGGAGCAATTCAAACACAGTTTTCAACATTTTACAATAGCAACTTTCATTTTTAACAATAACATCTGAAAAGTTTCAACATAAATAAATGACAGGTATAAAATATATGTAATAACTAAGATGTAGTGTGTATAATTAACAATGTTGTTGTCTATGTTTGAGTAATGGCAAACACTTACAGTTATATATACATTTAACATAAAAAGGGGGAGTAGGGAACATGAAATAGACCTGAGATTAGCCTGGAGTAGAGCAGGTGCATAACCAAGTGTTATGATGTTGTTTTAATGACATTTTGAAGGCTGATAAACTGGGAATTGACCTAATAACTATGGGGAGGGAATTCTATGTTTTTTGTTACAGAGCAAGAGTAGAGACACTGTCCTGTTTTTTGAAGTTTTGGTGATATTTAGCAATTTTTTTGGTTTCTAGATCGTAGGGTTCTGTTTGGTTGTATGGTTTGGTTAGATTGTTTGATGCTGAACAGGCAGAAGGCATGCAGTGTTGATAACTGGATGCAGAGGAGTTGATTGGGGAGTTCAAGCCAGTTAAGTTCATGCAAAGGTCTACAGTGATGAGTACAGTATTCAGAGTTTGTGGCAAACTTTATCACTTTGTTATAGCACTGTTCCAGTTTGGACTGGAAGTTTGTAAATTAGTGAGAATGGTGGTACTGTAGAGCAGGGAGGGGAGCAGGAAAGTTTTAGTCAGGGTGATTTTAGTTGAGGTGCT
>NC_056726.1:204172444-204189944 GCF_019279795.1 Protopterus annectens | reverse complement strand
AAACTTAATTTCTCTTAGTAAGCCGGATTTATTTTCAATAAAATATGCAGGTATGCATAAATATCATACTTATGCAAATATATCAGGCACTGTCTACCTAATAGCTTTACCAGAAAGGCTCATCCAGACTCTGCTACACTTTGCTGTGAAGGAAAGGTTAGTTTGCTTATATTTTTTGTATTACTGTATTGCCTTTCTATATTTTGAATACTGTAGTTTGTTTTCTTTACCTTGTGTTTTGCTTGCATTCTGTTTTAACAGCATATTAAAACTTCAAAAGAGACCACAGCTCTCTCTGTTCTGAGTCAGGCAGAAATTTTTCCCGCCCTCACACCCATTTAAGTTGTCTTGTTAAATACCACTGTCTTTTTAGTTGCCCGCCTCTTATGTTAATCTGACCATATATGTCATTTCTCTCTACTTTCACTGGCTTATGTGAGTAATCACAAAATCATCATTTTTGAAATCCCACCCCTTCAATTATTTAAATTTATTGGCCATCCTACAGTATTTCATAGTACCAAATTACAAAAGTGACCATCCCTTTCAATCCATCTTGCTGTTTTAAAAATAGTAACTATCCACTAAACCTTAACTTTTTAAATAGGTAAAACTCAAGTTACCTACTTTCACATCTAACTTCTCTAGTGCACACTGCAGAGTGCATTCTTTTCAATCTTACCTTTAAGCATCGCTGTGACTAGCACTTTCTCTAATACCTGCTGGAAATCACTAGGAAGCCTTAAACTCATACAAACACTGAACTCTCCTTGTTAATAAGGAGAAATTAATAGTAGGCACTAAACAGCCTATAATTGCAAAGTACCTTGCTAAGGAAACAGCTCCTGTACTTTACAAAGAAAAAAAAAAAGCCCCAAACCAGGCATGTCCAAGGGTCAGCTTCCGGTGATTTCTCCTGTCCACCTGGTGAATCTGGGCATACTGGGGCAATGCAGCAATTGCCTCATGTACACAGACAACCCTCTCCTCCTACCACCCAACACTACAACCTGTGAGAGATGCACTTACATAGCCAAAATGGAAGCAAAGCTCTCTCCACCCAAGATTGTGCTAAACAGTCAAGAGGAGAAAGTTAACACCCACACTACACCTCAAGCAACACATAGCCCTTCTAAACCCGCACCACCAACACCCACATATAGAAACACTAAATCCACATATGCAGAGGCCCTTAACTGTAACCTGCCCAAGCAACAAAGACCTCTGAAGCTGAAACGCAAACAAACACCAATCACAACCAATGTGTCACATAGTTCACAACACCAGTATGCCACCCAGAAACAGCCCCTAAGGCAAGACAATGTACCTAACACTTTAGTCATAGGTGACTCTATAGTCCGGCACACTGATGTCCCTCTCACCAGGTTGAATAAGGAGAAAATTACAGTCAGCTGCCTGTCGGGTGCCAGGATCCGCCACATAACGCACGCACTCAAGTCACTCCACAACAAGTACAAATATGACTCTGTCATTGTCCATGTTGGAGTGAATGACTTGAGACGTACCTCCCTGAACTACATGAAAAGAGACATGGAAGAGCTCTTGGATCATGTGGCCCAGGCAGGTATGACCCTAGCCCTGAGTAGCATCCTGCCTTCACCCAGAATGATACCACAGTATAAGGATAAAATGATTGACTTCAACAATTGGCTAAGCTTATGGTGTCATTCAAAGGGGATCCAGTATCTGTCTGCCTGGGATGACATGATTGACAGACCACGATGCTTTGCCAGAGATGGTCTGCACCTGTCGCCCCTGGGATTCAGGTTACTGGCTAAGGCTCTTGCCACCCCTATAGTGCCTTTTTTAGGCAAACGTCAAAGGACAAAACCACCACCGTAACAGGTACAAGCATGCAAAATCTGAAGGTAATGCTACTCAATGCTAGAAGTCTAAACCTCAAAATGCACTCTCTCGAGGCACTCCTAAAAATGGAGAACATCGATATCTGTGCAGTAACTGAGACCTGGTTCAAGGCTCCAGAGAGCACCCCTGCAATACCAGGCTACAACTCTTACCACACTTTTCGGCCACCAAACCAGGACCGAAACACTAAAGGTGGAGGAGTGTCAATATTCACCAAGGATATTCACACCACCAGGCTAGTTGGCCAACACAATGTGTCTGAAATTCTCCAAGTGCAACTAACACTAGGTAAGACTGAAATCCAAATTGTAGCTTGCTACAGATCCCCCACCATACCCCAAGATTCTCACTACACCTTTTTAAACATACTGGAAAATATTAAGATAGAACCAAACACCCTAATACTGGGTGATTTTAACTACCCTGCCATTAACTGGGAAAACTACTCATGTCCCAACACCTTTGCAACGGTTCTTGGAATTCATAAATTCCAATGCCCTGGATCAACTAATCCATAGTCCCACCAGGGCTCCAATATCCTAGACCTGGTCATTACCAACATGGCAAATCAATGCTCCATACCTATGGTCACCCCTCGTTAGTCAGGTCTGACCATAAGCTAATCACCCTTAACATCCACATCCCACCCCACCCCCAGTAAAGAAACCACCATAAAAACTTCTCCAAAGCCAACTTCATGCTACTCAAGTCAGAAGTGACAAACTTCATGACACCCATGCAGGCGGAACTGGAAGTTCAACTGCTGAATCCTACACTAAGGCACTGTACGAGCACATCCACTCATGCATGAATCGTGCCATCCCAAATAGAACCAAAATGCTCTCATCCAAAAAGGAAGCCAATATGGTGGTCCCCTGCCATAAACAAACTTTACAACAAAAGGAAGAAACTTTTGCAGAAAAGAGGAAAATCCCAGGATGCAAAAAACTCCCTTACTAGCCTCAGTAAGAAACTGAGATGCCTCATAAAATCCTCCAAATCTAGTTATGAAAATAAAATTGCCAAAGATTCCAAAGACAACCACAAAGCATTCTATAACTATGTCAAGAATCTAAATGGCAATGCTCAGATCTGCTCTGAGCTAAAACAGAATGGCAATAAATATACTGATCCAAAGGATATTGCCAATATCCTGGCAGATCGATTCAGTGCCAACTTCACCCCCCTCTCACCCCCTAAATGGCCCATCTCAATACCGGAAGACTGCCAAATTCCAGTAATAACAGCCACACAGGTACAAAACGCACTCTCTAAAGCCAAGAATACAGCATCCATGGGACCAGATGACATCCCGGGCTGTGTACTACATGAACTACAATATGAACTGGCACCTCACCTAAATGTCATGTTTAATCATAGCCTCACCTCAGGTTTCGTGCCCACTGAGTGGCGCAGAGCTACAGTTATCCCAATCCACAAGGGGGGATCCACCTTGGATCCCGGAAACTACCGTCCCCATCAGTCTGACAAGCCTTATCTGCAAGGCCATGGAGCGTATTATCATGGAACTTATAAACAAAGACATTGGCAACCTTCAAACACTGGACCCCACCCAGTTTGGGTTTGTGAAGAGCCGATCTTGTCTCCTGAACCTGATTGACTTCTTTGAATCAGTCTCCAGATCCATGGACAAGGGTAAGGTGGTCCACACAGCCTATCTAGACCTTGCCAAGGCCTTTGACACCACCCCCCACTCTGGAATCATAGATAAACTTACTAAGTTGGGTATTAATCCCTATGTCACCCAATGGGTTGCTAAATGGCTTACTGATAGAACCCACACTGTAAAAGTAGCCGACTCCAAATCCAGCTCCAGACAAGTGACAAGTGGAGTACCTCAGGGTTCAGTCCTGGGGTCGCTCTTGTTTGGCATCTACTTCTCTGAAGTACAGGTCAACACTAAGGGACTCTGGCTAACAAAGTTTGCAGATGACTGCAAACTGGGAGCTATTATTGAATACCCAAATGATGTGGATACTCTACAAAAGGGCCTTACAGAAACAGATGCTTGGTGCTAGAGCCATGGGCTCAAGCTCAATGCCAAGAAATGTATTGTTATCCCCTTTGGGAAAAAACATGTATCCATGAATTACCATATAGGTGGCAGTACACTAAACACAGAAAGTGTGATAAGAGACTTAGGGACACAGGTGGACAGTGGTCTCACCTTCGATAACCACATCGCCACAACAGTCAGGAAATCCTTCTATGTGGCACACCTCATCACGAAGGGCTTTTCATCCAGAAAAAGGAGGTCATTGTCCCACTGTACTCATCCCTCATTAGACCCATTATAGAATACAACGCCCCATTTGGTATGTACCTCTCAAGACATCTGCAATAACTGGAAAGGCCTCAGAAATACCTCACTAAAAGAATCACAGGCCTAAAGCAGATGCCCTACGCTGACCGCCTTAAAAAACTCCAGCTATACTCTGTCGCAAATCGTCTACTCAGAGGCGATCTCTGCTTAACATACAAGGCCATGTCAAACCCAGAGCTGTTGGACATGCTACACTTAAAGAAATCTCAATCCCTCAGAGCTACACGCTCCAGGGATCTAAACCTTGTCATCACAATAAACAAAACATGCTGGAGTGATAGGTTCCTGACCCAGAGACTCCCCAGACTCTGGAATAGATTGCCCATACATGTCAAGCAGAGTGCCTCTTTGGACCTCTTCAAGAGGAACCTTGATGTTTGGATGGGAGAAAGGAAATTCACCCCAGGGATCACGTCAGTTGCCCTGCTAGACAGGGGTCCAGGAAAGTAAATAATGTGGGAAGAAATAGCCAGGGAATTGTTATGGCTAGGCTTGTATAGGCCCTAGGGCTGATAGCCTAGTACCAACCTATGAACCTATGAACCTATAATAGCATTGTGGAGCAGGTTTTCACTGTCTCATTCACGACATGTGTCAGAAATGGCTTCTGACCTAAATGGGGTTGTCAGCAAGTAGATAAAGAAACATAATTTTATCTTTATTCCACACTATAAACATATTCTATATTAATATTTCAGAGTTAAAAACCTAACTGAGATGGAGCTGACGGTAATGTTATGTTATCAACTGAACCATTACAAAATGCAGGGAAAATTCTAAAAGTTACCTGATGTCTTGAGGGTTGGCATAATGGTTAAGGTGTTTACCTCACATACCCAAAGTACAAAGTTTGACTTTCACCAATTTGACTAGGCTTAAAATGGTCATGCAAGGGCAGCTAGCTTAGTACTTACCTATGAATTCTGCAAATATTTGGACTTCTTTAGCAATTAAATGTACATAAATATACTTATGGAGATATGTCAGGCATTCTCCACATAGTAGCATGGTGAAACAACATTTCATAGGACACTTCAGCATATAGATCAGGAATATCTGATGGTCACAAATGGAGTAGTCAACAAGGCAGACTGTGATTTTTTTTTTTTTACAACAAACTATAAATATGTCCCATAGTCATATTTCTGTTAATAACTTGACCTTGCTAGAGTATAAATGATTCCCGAAGATATCAAATGAAAGCTGATATATTGCTGCAAACATTAATATGGACACCTTTTATTTATATTTGTATTTATTTAGTTATAAAGCATTTATTTATTTATTTATTTTTGATTTATTTTTACACTGAGGAAGGCTTAATAACTGGACCAAAATCTGTCTGTTTTTCCTATATATGCTTAAATAAATTATATTTTGCATATATACACCTTTTGCGTTTGAGTGCTGGCCTTAATGAGAACATCAACATAAAGTTTGCATTACGCTGGCTTAACTAAAGCCCTCCCCTTTCATACATATGTATATATTATAAATAGACCAAGCCAGTTACCAAAGCTACTCAGAATTCTATTCTTCTGTTATTGTTTACTGCATTTGCATTTTTTAAAAATCTTCATTTCTTTGGTTGCACGTTTAATCTTATAAGTAAAGTACCATGTATTTCTATAGCATCGTTTCCTTGTTACTGTATTCTGATGAAGTTCTTCGCATTATTAAAGGACAAAAGTGCTTAATACCAGTTCCGTCTAGTGTGTATTTCTTTATTTTTGCCGCGGTGAGTTAGTTTTAATTTATGGTTACAGAGATATGAATAGTTGTTTATCTAATTATGGTAACAACATTTACATATTACATATTCCTGGGGATTTATTAATGCCATGTATATGTCACATTGAAGTTAATTTGATCAGCTATTTGAGCTCGACAAGAAGCACTACTAATCAAAAATGCAAGAGGCCAAGGTGCAGGATGAGCAGTCTCAGCTCAAGCTCCCATTGCAAGCTCACTGCCATATTAATGTAAGGAAGTTGTCAACCTATGTGTATGCATGATGTAAGCAAAGACAGATAACAGAAAACTAGAAATCCAGACGTGCGTGCACTCATGGCATAACAACAGATTGGTAAACCAGAAATACGTAAGCAAAGGGAAGCATAGCAACCAGTGGACAAGGCAGGTTTATACTGTTATACATTGTACTGAGTGACTTCAAGGACCTGTGGAGCATTACTGCCACTGTTATTCACATTAACAAGCAGTCACTAAATGTTCAGGAGGTAAAAAAAGTGCTGTTGCAAAATTCATGTAAGGAATAAAAGTAATACAAGGCACATGTATCAAATTCCCAGTGTAGTAACACTGGAAAAAACTACATACATGTGTGTACAAATGTAAAAAAGTTATGGAACACTTATACATACTGCTTCTACCTGTAGCAAAAGTGGATACAATAACAATTGTGGGAGTAGCATGCATGTTGTGAAGGGCAGGAAGTGAGAAACAACACAGATCAAAATCATATAGATTGCAATTCTCAAGGATAAACAACGGAAACATATTTGTCATGTAGGACAGGCAATACATTATTATGATGTATAAAATGTTACATAACTGATGAGATGTGTACATGGGAGAGATGGGACATGTCATGAAACATGCACTGTGATACAACTCTTGACAGAAAATTGTCATGTGGAAGAAGTTAATTATCAACTTTTATGTGTATGTATGAATATGGGCATGATAAAAATATGAGAGCAAAAGTGTTACATCCAAGGAGAAGTAATCACAGCACAATGTATGCATCAATACATTACTGTATAGTAACAACTGTTTCATACACTTCTTCAATGTACATCATATGGGAGCAGAAAGCCTGAGAATCTATATGACACCTGCAGTACATGTATATTACCACATGCTGCCACACAAAAATAGTTACACAAATGGGGAAGCAGTCAAAGCACACATCTGAAGGGTTTGTGATGTTTTGGAAAAGGACTACTGAGTTTTGTCAGTAATATCTGTATTGCAACACCTAACATACCTCACAGACAGTTGCAACATCATACCGTATCTCACAGGCAGTTGCAATATCACATCAAGCTGTCAGCGAACTGGGAAAATTGCTAGAGTTGACATACAACATTTGTAGATGGCCTTTACACTGTCAACATCCTTCATGATTCATCCCAAAACCTTCATTGTGCAAAAGCCAGCAAAGTCATGTTGAAGAAGACAAGTTGTCAGTAGATTTTGCCACAAAATGAAAAATGACAATAATTAGACACCACTACTGGTTATTTGTCATACTTTGTGCAAACAGTCATTCAATGGAAAATGCAATACATACATTATTGAACTCGGTATGCTCATAAAGAAGTACAACAATTCGGGAATGGAGATCATCCACCCATCAAAAAACAATCATATATCAGACATCACATCTGTTGAGTAAGCCATTCCAGCATGTTATCAGCATCCTCATTTTTTATGTTTTACACATTTATGCAAGGTAGACAATGCTGGATGTGAACACATGCCAATGTAACTCACAGTCTGTAGACAGTTGTCAGAAGGCAGACAGTTGAAGGGATAACCTGAACATTGTATTTGAATGAATATGGGTTGCCTTAAAAGAGAGTGTATCATCTGGGAGATTAAAGCCTCACACCTGTAAAAGCATTACCCCAAGTAGCATTGTACACATCAGGATCTGTTGAGCAAGTTATTCTTGCCTGTTAACACTTGAGTTCAAACACAGTAAGAAAAGTTGCACACTAACAGATAAGAACATCTGCCTATCTAAGTTAATGTTCCCTAGATCTGTGCATTAACTCATGGCCCCACACAAGTGCTCACACCACATTTCTCAGAAAGCACACAATTCAAGGGATAACTTGAGAAGTGTTTTGTGTACATATGGTTTCCCTCAAAAGACAGTACAATGACTGGGGAATCATAACCTTCTCCATGCGTACATGTTAGCACTAAATGGAACTATACACATGACACCCATGCAGTAAACCTGTCCTGCCTGTTATCATTTGGTAATACATTAATACTTCTTACACTCTCTCAGATTTGAACACATAACTTCCTAACTCTGCAGTCTCTAGGCTATGCACTAACTTCTAACACCACATAAGAAGTCCTATTTCAGTGGTTAGAAAGCAAACATTGGAAGGAAAATCTTCATTGGGGTGTTAGAATGCATATGGGCTTCTTCAAAAGGGAAAGCAACTCTTGCAGGATTAAAACTCTTCACCTGTGGTAATGCTATCCTTAAGTAGAATGACCCATATCACATCTCAAGTATCACATTCTGACTGTTAATATTTGCTTACATATTGCTTGATTAAAACACCTGCTTAAGTCTACATTCTCTAGAACTGTGCATTAACTCTGTCACCATGGATGATGGCATATCACAGCTGTCAGAATGTATACACTTGAAAGGTTAACTTGAACCTTGTATTGGAATCCAGATGGTTTCTCTAAAAGGGAGTGCAGAACTTGTTGTTTTTTCTCCCAGTGTAAATGATTCCACTAACCTGATGTGTACACATCAACTTTGTTGGATAAGCCACTCCTGCCTGTTAGTATCATTTCACACAGTCATTGCCAGATTCAAACACCTACCTATCCAAGAGTACATTCTATAAAACTGTGCATTATCTGCTAATGCTACAGAAGCCATACTATTATAGCTGCCAGAAAATGCGCACTACAAGGGATAACTTACTCAATGTGTTTGAGTTTATATTTTTTCCCTAAAAATGGATAGTGTCTCCTCTGAAAAGACTAATGTCTATTTAGTGTGACTAATCCGGTCAACAAAAGGATAAATAAATAAAAAATAAATACAAATATATAAGAAGTAGTATGAAGGATCAAAATCTTGAAGCCAAGTAAATGTCCACAGTATGTTGAATTATCCACATCACATATGTTCAGTAAATATGTCCTCCCTGCCACTAATTTCTGACACATTCACAGTATTTAGATTTTAACAGATTTGAACCAATTAAGTCCACATTCTTTAGACCTGTGCATTAATTTCTGACACTGCAAAAGAAGTTATGCCACAGTGGTCACAAAACACACACTTGAAGAGATAACTTGAACTTTATGTTAGAATGCATACGGCTTCCATTAAAGGTAACACAAAATTTGGTCTTTCTCTCTGCCATTGAAAATGTTTCCACAAAATTCCAGCTAGCTGTGCTGGCAATACCTCCTTTCATCACAACTACATAGCTCATTTAAGTTCTGCCTTCTTTTGAACCTCATTCCTCCCCTGTATGTATCATTCCCACAATGCTAATTTTTTCCTATGTAGTTTGCTCCTACCCTTTTCTAAAGATCTCATTTCCAGTTGTTTTATCTCTGTTGCTATATTCACTATTTCTAATATAGTTGGTTTACATTTTGCATTCCATTTTCTAGTAATTGTTTTTTTTTTTTTGGCAGCCACCATAATTAGACACAGCAAGGCCTATGATTAGCTTGGGTACTTGATGAAGTTATCAGGGAGGATGGACATGACCATCCTGTGGGGAAAAGGACACTCAATTCCACATTCTGTTGGAGGAAGGGCAATGTAGATATGCATGGGGGTGGATGGAATTTCTTCACAGCAAGCCACCGATAGCTGGTAGCCTTCACATCAGGTGTATGGGAGCAGTCACCTACAAGCAGAAGACATCTGGGCCTCTGTGGTGATGTGAGTAGTGCATTCTCCCACCCATACATATAAACGACAGTGTCCTTTTAGCCAAGATGCTGGCAAAAGATGCAAAATACTCCCATGGCTGTCTTAATGATGACCCTCTCTGGACAGCTGTCACCCCAACACTGTGCTAACATTCTAGTGCCTGAGGAAAGAAAGAAAATGTATGATGGGGGGGGTGATGGTCATAGGCATGTGAAGAAAAAGAACACAGGGGAAAAATAAATATATGCCAGTGCAGTAAGCCTAGGGGGGTTGGGAATGTGGTACAGGATGGCAAGAAAAGAGCAAGAGTTTATGCCAGCAGTTCATTTTCAAATGTTGAGCAAATTTTCTCAAAGCTTGAAATAGTGTACTTGCAGTAGTATGGACCTTTAAACAGTTTCATTTTAATTTGTTTGAACAAGAACTCACAATAATATTTTTTCTCCCACAGTGGCTAGTCACATCAATATTATAAGATATTTTTAAAACACATTTCAGAATTTCAAGGTAGTAAGGCATAACACAAGTGTGTTGTTGACTCACTAAAATACTTTATTCAACTCTGATATGGTGACTGAGCATGGCATGTATTAAAAATAACTCCCTTTCTTAAAGTTTATACTATTATATACTAAATTGTCCTCATTTATAAAAGTTAAGTACATTGTTAAGAACAAATCTGAATAGTAGCATTACAGTGCAATGACTGCAAAATTAAAGTTTTATGTATATACCAGCATGACAAGACTATTATAGCAATATAAACATATTAAAAAATCAACTCTTAATATGCACATTAGTCGTTTTCTGCTTCTTTTCCTTTCTTACAAATGTAACTACTGCAGTGGATAACCTTATGGATTATTTTTCCTTATGTGCACATCTGGATGTTGGACATCTGCTCTTCAGACCAATGAACCTTAACTTGAGTATTATTTGACTTCTTGTAATTCTAATGCAGATGCTTAGCTTTAGACTCTTCATGAATAAACTCATGGTTTTGGGGTTTGGGAATAAATTTTTTAAATTTTGTCTTTTTCAGGGGGGGGTTTGTTTGTTTTCTTAAAATTTGGTTTTTGGGGAAAATTAAAAAATGTTTCCCAAAATTTCTACCCCCTTAAATTTCTTGTTAATAAAAATCCAAAAAAATGATGAAAATTTCTATGCCAAATTCTTTTGGGGTAAAATTTTTAAAAAATCTTTTCAAAAATTTTTGACCCAACCAGGACAAAATATTAATGTCACCGGGTTTTCCGGGTGTCAGGAAAAATGAGAACGTCATTTTTTCCCCAAATTGTTTTCGGGTTTTTGTGAAAAACCCAGGCGGGTAATTCCCTTTTTGGGCGGGGTTTTATGTTTCATGTAACCAAAAACCCCAAAAAATGAAAACGGAAAGGGGGGGCCCAAAATTTTAAAAAAATTTAAAAGCTGTTTTTAAAATCAAAGGGGGGTTTATATTTCCTTTATTAAAGTCCGGGTTTCTTTAAGGGTTCTTTTAAAAAACCATTTAAAACCACCCCCCCCAAAAAAAACATGAAAGGGTTCCCAATTAATTTTTAAAATTAAAAATTTGAGGGGGCAAAATTAAATTTCAAGGGGGGAAAACTGATAAAAATGTTTTTGAAATTTTTTATAGGTAAAAAAAATTTTAAAGGGGGGAATACAATTTACCATAATTGAAAAGGTACATATAAAAAATAAAGGGATTTTTAAAATTTGGAAATCGTTTTGTAAAAAAATTGGATGTAAATCAATGATTTTTGGCAAACCCCCAAAATTTAAAAGGGTTTTAAATTTGGAAATTGTTAAACCAGAAATTGTTTTGGTGAAAAGAAATTTGGTAGGCGTTTTTAAAAAAATTTTCTTTAATTTTAATTTTATTTTTTTAATTTTTAAATAAATTTAGAAATATTTAAAATAACTTTAAACAAAAAAAATATTAAAAATATGGAGATTTTAAAAATTTTTGAACCTTCCCGGCAAACCCTTGGACTCACTTTAAAACTTTTATGGAAAAACAATTAAAATTTTAAAATTTGGGCATGAATGTTTGAATTTTTAAGGGTTAAAAAATTTTTAAAATTTCCTTAATTTTAAATTTAAAATTTTTATTTTACATTTAAAAAAAATTACCAGAAAAACCCTTTAAACAAAAATGGTTATTTTAATTTTAATTTAAAAATAAAATGTAATGGTTTTTAAATTAATTTTTTTGTAATTTAACCAAGTTATCCCTCTTTATACATAAGGGGGAAAAACAATTTGAAGCATTCCCTTAACCCCCAACAATGTGGAAAGGAATTGGTTTGAACCAGTTGATTTTATTAAAATTATTTTTCCGGGGGCCTTTGGGATTTTTGGGGTATCATTTAAAAGGTTGGTGTTTTTTTAGTGAACTGAAATATTTTTTCCCAAAAAGCTCACAAGAAATGGCTTTTCTAAACCCACAGTCAAGGTCAGGGTTGTGCCAGACATAACCCTGACTCACAGCAATAGTGAAGGTACTGTGTGACCTCCAAGGGCTGTGCACATGAGTTTCCTTGCAATCGGAAATTGGTGGATATTTGTTGGAGTGACCAAATAATGGAAAGTGAAGATGGGCCATGTTAGTATACCTTTCCAGGAATAGTGACTGCTGTAGTTCACTTAACAGGTGCTGCACAAACCATCATGTTAATGTACACATGCAACCCACATATTGTGAATCTCAATCAGCATCTGCACAACAACATTTGTTTGATATGCATTTGATTACAGGTCATATGTCACATATCAGGTGTGTGTAATGTTAACATATGCAGATTGTGGCCCCATGCATATCAGGAAGAGGCTGGCATGTCAACAATGTGTCCCTCCTCATAACAGTAAGCTTTGAAGGTTGCCAGTTTTTGGTTTTTTGCTCATACGCACTGCTGATGATGAGATCCAAATCAGAGGTCAGGCATTATTTTGACATCTTCCCTCATATCATCCCAAAAAAAGGGGTGTCGGGCCCCCAAAAAAAATTAGAAGGTGTGACCCCATAGCAAAATATTAACTACCCCAAAACAAATTCAGCACCTGTTTTTTTAACGGGGTAGTGCAAAATTTACCTTTGCCAGGGTTTTGGTTGAACAAACCTTTTCCAAAACTCATGTAAGGTGTTTGTTTTTTGGGGTGGTTGTGGGGGTTGTTGTTGGGGTTTGTTGCATGTTGTGTTGTTGGGGTTGTGTTTTTTTGTTGTGTGTGTGTTTTTGTGTGTGTGTGTGTGTGTGTGGGGTGTGTGTGGTTTTTTTTTTTGGTGGGGGGGTGGGTTTCCCCCCCTGTTTTGGCCATGTTGTGTGTGGTTGGTGGGGTTGTGGGGTGGTGTGTGGTTGTTTTTTTGTCCTTGTTCTTGTGGTGTGGGGGTTGGGGTGGGGGTGGGGGGTGTGTTGGGTGTGTTGAAAAGGATAGTATAATGGGGGGTAAAAAGGCAAATTTAAAGGGTGCTCAGGGGGCCCTTTGGGCAAATCCCCGGGGCAAATGATGTTTTCCATCAGAGGCAAGGAGTAGGAAGGGTTACCAGACGGGGTTTGGGGTCCGGGGGGTCCTTTTGGTTGAAAACCCAGATTTTGCGGGTAATTTATTTTGAAGGGGTTGGGGGTTGGTAGATGGGGGAATTTCCATAAGTGTCCTTTTTAAGACCCATAGGGGGGAATAACCTGGGTGGGGTACCCCCAACAGGGGATTTTAGGGGGTGCCGGGGGTAAGGCCACCCCCATGCCCCCGGCAGGGGGTGCCCAAAACAAGACCCATTTTTTTCCCTGGACCCCAACAGGGAAGGAAATTTTAAAAGCATCTGGGGGGGTTTCCATTCGGGTTTCAACCCGGGTTCCCAGGAATTAGGCAATTTCTATGCCGGTGAAGGGTCCCCCCCTTTGCCATGATTTTTGGTTTTAAAAAGGGTTGGGAGAATGGGAAAATGTGGGTAAAACCAACACCAAAAAAGGTGGGGCCCCTCCATCCCTAAAACCCCAATTCACGCCCTTGATGCCTAAACCCCGGGCAAAAGGGTCCCCTGGTCCCAAACCCCAAAACACCTGTGCATGGGGTCCTGGGCAGTCCCAACAGGGACGGGCATTAATTTGGGTTCATCACGGGGGAAAAGTCCCAAAAATTAATCGGGAACTTTTTCAGGGGAAAAACCCACAGGGCAAGTTCTGTGCCAGTGAAACTTTTAAACCCTGCCTTTTGGGGTCTAAAATTGTAAAAATTTGTTTAGGGCAGGCCGGGTTTTGGCTTTTTTTCCACAAAACACGTGGGAAAATTTTTTCCATACCACACAACCACAAAAACGGGCAAAACATTTTACCAACAGGTAAACGGGGGAACAGGTTCGGGGGCAAACCCAAAACCTTTTCTGGGGCAAGGGAATCCCTGGGGCCACACCTTTTTAATCCAACATCACAACAGATTTGGTTTGATGAAAACAAAGAATACTTTTTACAAGGGAATGTTTAAAATTTTTCAGGGGAATTTTAATTTTGGGCCAATTTTAATTCCAAAAGACAAAATGGGAAAACACTAAAAAATTGGTCTCCTTTTAATGTATTCTTTTGGTTGGGGGTTTTGTTTTTAATGTGTAAACCGGAGTTGGTCTGGTTTTGGGGTTTCCAAAGGGGGTTGGGGGTGGTAAAACCAATTGTGTTTTAATTCCGGGGTTCTTTTCTTTTCTTTTAAAAGGCTAAGGGGGAAAAAAATCCCCAATGGGGGTGGCTGTGCCACACCTTCAAAAAAATTTGGAAAATTTGGAAAGGGGTTTATGGGGGGCAAAAACCAAATTTTTGAAAACAAAACACAAAAGGGCTTTTGTTGGAATACAAAATTACCTGAAATTTTGGTTTAATTTTCAGTAAATTTTCTTTTTGGGGGTAGGGTTAAAATTCCCACCCAAACAAAATAAAAAACATAAATCCAACTAAAATCATGCCTTTTAAATTGTCATTAAAAAGGGGTACTCAGGGTATATTTTCCCAAATGTGGGGTGAAGGGGTTTGTCATGGTTCCTTGTTGGAAACACTTTCCATTTGGAAGGGTTTTTGTTTGAAATGGGGTTAAAATTTTAAATTTTTAACAAAATTACAATAAACAGCAACTTGGGGATCAAAATTCCCCTTTTTAAAAGGTTTTTGGCTTTTCCCTGCAAACTGGGTGCCCTGGGGAAATTTAAAAAGGGTACATTTTAAAGTAAAATTTACACAACACCATTTTTTGGCGGGGTTTGGGGTTAAAATCGGGTTTTAATTTTAAAAGTTTCAAACAACGACATTTTATTTTTGGGAAAAGCATAAAAACTTTTCCAAAAGGGGGTATTTTCCCAGGTTTCAAAGGTTTAAAGGGTGTGGGGAAATGAAAGGGGGGTTTGTTACAGGGGTTGTTTTGTGGGATCATTGTGGGGTAATTCAGGGGGAAAAAATGAACATAAAATATCGGGTTTTTTGAAAATGGGGTGCAAAATTAATTTTTAACATATTTAAAAAATTTTAGTGTCTTTATTAAAACATGTTCTGTTGACTGTGGAGTCTGGTTGATATCCATGGCATGTGGTGAAAAGGGTGGGTTTTACTTATTATCACACGGGGAAAACATGTATTCATCAAAAAATTTGTGGGTTTTGCTTACTTTGCCAAAAACAGAAATCAGCTATCCAACAGGTTATGTATTAGGATGAATGTTTTGACAGATAGACATCTGACACTGGTAGGTATGCCATTACTACATGACAGCAGCCCTCAATGACATGTCCTATACACATAGTAGTCTACAGTTAATATCCACATATCAGATCAATATCCAGTAGCAAATACTTAATAACACATGGCTCACACACCAAGAAAATGACAGTCAGTACTCAGAGTCCAGATTTGCATGCAAGGGTGTATGGTTCCAGTACTATAATCTGCAATCTACTCTTACTTGGGAAAGCATTGTTAACAGTAGTAATGTAATGATACAATACATGCATGTGTGATTGCATTTTACCTGGGATACTACCCATGTATGAAACACATACCAAGAGAAAAGATTGTTTTACTAGCCATATATACTCAGGAATCCCTTACAGTATACCCACACCCCTTGCTACTGTAATGACAGCACATAGAAGAATGTTATGTAAAGGAATTACATATACTTATTTAAGATGTCATTACCCTGCTATTTCATCAGACTGGAATGTGATCACTGGTTACCAGGGCTGAGCGATGCTTAGCAGGTGTAAGCATTGCTTAAATATGAATGCTAAGCACATTTGCACACTGGTAAGTTAAGCCTACATGGTGTAAGAGCCTTTTTGTTTAACCATACATTAGCACCGTTTACCCCCGGGCAAACCCACGCAAATGCGCTTACAGCTGTTCAAAACTGCCTTAACCACTCTGTATCCAACAGTCCTTGTTCTGCCTAGCAACAAGATAAACAGCCCTTGCAGGTCTTGAACACAGGAGTCTGTACACTATAGTCACAGTAGTTAATCACTAAGCCATCGGAGCTGTGAAGATGTTTGCTGTTTTTTTTCAAATATATCTTTCAGTATACATACTGAATAGTAGTGAACAACTGCTTTGACTACTACAATTGCAAGTAACAATAGTGTTGAATCAGTATGTTATTATATCTAAATATACAAATAGATAAATATGGTGGGATGCATATCTGAAGGTATATACAACATTCATGTTTACACATAAGGATATATATATATATATATATATATATATATATATATATATATATATATATATATATATATATATATATACATATGTAGATATATGTATATTACGTATATATATATATATATATATATATATATATATATATATATATATATATATATGTGTGTGTGTGTGTGTGTGTGTGTGTGTGTGTGTGTGTGTGTATATATATATATATATATATATATATATATATATATATATAAAATATATATGTGCATACATATATATATATATATATATATATATATATACATATATATACATATATATATATATATATATATATATATATATATATATATATATATATATATATATATATATATATATATATATATATATATATATATATATATATATATATATATATATATATATATATATATATATATATATAGATATATATATATATATATATATATATATATATATATATATATATATATATATATATATATATATATATATATATATATATATATATATATATATATATATATATATATATATATGTGTGTGTGTGTGTGTGTGTGTGTGTGTGTATATATATATATATATATATATATATATATATATATATATATGGGTCTACTGTATACATTCGAAAATACACTTCTTTGAACTCACATAGTAGACCCTGGGTTACACAAAAGTGCACTTAATTGAAAGTGCACTTTGGCGAAACCCTCTTTAGCGAACGGACTACTACTGATATTTAGTGCAGTAGTTATTGACCTTAGGGTTAGGGCACTGGTCATGGTAAGGGGATAACTAGTAGGGCTATCCCCTTACCATGACCCGCATGCTAACCCTAAGGTCCGCGGACTCAATACCAGTGGAGGATAGCCTGTC